>NC_051276.1:30662121-30962121 GCF_015220745.1 Sebastes umbrosus
TTTGCAGCTGGGCAAGATTGTAATCAAAATTCATCCGAAATTTCACCTGCAATTAAATGACAAAGAAATACATTTGTATTGCCAAAAGCAGCTAAAACAAGTAAAAAGAAATAGATATTTTTTTCTTGCACTTACCTCTTCGTCTTTTTTTAATGCTGGGTATCCCACTTGGCAGGTGACAGTTTGCGTTTGTGTTGAGGTGCATTTGACTCCCTCAGTCTGTAAATTCAGATCAGAACAGTAAATAATGTGGTTTTATTACACCAACAATACATTACCATGAGGCTGAACATATTTTAATGTTATCCAAATACAACAACTACAGCAGCAAAGTCAGAAAAGTACAGAAAATATTCAAACACTTGTATTTCTAATTAATTGTTTCAATATATGTTTATGTTGAAAAAATGAGTTAATTGAAAAAATGTGCCTAAAACTCTATTATCATTAGCACCATGTCAACTCAACACAACCTTATTTATATAGCACCTTTCATACAATCATGCAGCCCAAAGTGCTTCACAGTGCAAGATTAAAACAGCACAGACAAAAGCAAGACAAAAACAAACAAAAAATAAACAACAATAAACAGAAATATAAACAATAAAATGTTAAAATATATATAAATAATAAAAAAATCTATATAATTAGGCACAATAGATAAAAATAGTATGAAAACCAATGATTAAGACTTAAAAACTAAGGCAATAAATGACGAGACAGGCTAAAAAGATATGTCTTCAGATTTCTTTTAAAGGTGGAGTCCCTCAACAGAAACAGCTTTCAGTAAAGACTTTTTCACTCACAGGAGGAAAGACGGAGGAGTAGAAGAGGTTGCCGGAGAACGTCGCCAAGACCTGAGTGTTGTACGCGTTCTCCTTCTTGTTTCTCACGACGACGTCAAACGACAGCTCTCGGTTATTAGCGCTGACCAGAACGGGAGCGGAGCTGCAACACAAGAGCTCAGATTATTTCAGTCCTCAATTACAATGTGAGATAACAGATAACAGAGAAGATTAGGCATCATACTGAGATAAAGATACCAAAACAGGCGTGACTCCATTCTTACTAGGCTGATAAATTCACCATTGTATCATATGACGTATGGTAATTATAAGAAACTCTTAAAAATATTATTATTATTATTATTATTATTATTATTGATAATAATAATAATAATAATAATAATAATAATAATAATAATAAATATTTTTAAATAATAATTTATATTTTTAAAATAATAATTAAAAAAGAGAGAAAGGAAAAAGACAATAATACAAATTATATAAATAATAACATAACAGAAAAGGTAGGCAATAAATCAAATTTCTCAAAAAAATCCTGTATTTAATTAAGTATATCAACACATTTCTTATTGTTTACAATTTGGAAAGACTATTTTATATTCTATTTTTATAGAGTATTTTCTAAATTCAAACCTGAAGGATTCAAATGATGGGCGAGACCTCGAGAACTTGGCTTTATGGATGTGAAATGTCCCCAATAAAATGAAGATTATTGTACTCTGCATTCACATGATTTAGTTTCAGTACGTCGCAGATTAAAGGAGCACACTCGCAGTATCAGTATTGTCTAATTGAGCCAAGAGGGATATGAATAAGAAGAAAAGGTTAAAGTGAAACCCACTGCAAGTTGTGGGTGATTTATTCATATTGTTTAAAAGATTGTTAGTCTCTCTCTTTTATCGTTAACATCTATAAATTCAGTAGAAATATACAGTACCTAAAACTGAAGTTATCTACATGAACACTACAGAGTCTACCTCCACCTGAAAACGCATAATACAGTGTTTATACAGGACTGAATCACAAGGCTTTCACTAACAAAAAGAGGCATACAGCCAACATGAAAGTAAATAGCAGCTGCAAAATCACATGATCAAATGAGTGTGAACGTGTTTAAGGTCTCTGTGAAGGCCTTGTTCATATCCTTTCATTGGAGTTAATTCACTGGCCACGTATCAAGTTTTTTTCCAAGCTCACAAGTCTGACTGAACCATTTAATGGATTCTGAAGCTGCTGTGTAAACTGGAAAACTCTAATTTGCGCAGCTCTATTAGCAATTAAGACTCATAAAAGAGAGAAAATAGAAAATGGTGTCATGGTTGTTGGGAGTTACCAGGGCGTAACATTAAATAGAAGCTAAATTTGTTTTTCACACAATTCTTTCCTCCCTGTTATATAAATGTGTACACTACTAGATAATGTAAAATACAGAGCTTAGAGGATGGTACTGTAATAGCAGCTGGTCAGGAGGTCAGTTTAGTTCAGCCTCCAGGGGCTGCTAGAGGGGCATTTACAAAGTCCTGTTTACAAATGTGAACTTTAACTATGTACCATGATGCACCATGTCAACAAAAACATCTAATAGAAGCAGTGTTACTGAGAATCCATCATTATAGTCACTGACTTTGACTTCTGTTTCACAACTTCACATTAAAGGATTCAAACCCCAGAAAATAAATATTCATTTTGAGAGCAGTTTAAAAGTTCCTCGGGAGTTTCCAGAGGCAGCGAGTCGCGTCGGACGCCCGTGATCTGCATAAAGTAGCTGAGACCTCAGCTTTATGCAAATGAGGAGCGGCCAATGTGATGCCGCGTCTCTCGAATCGCGCCGCCACGCTACCAGAATGCATTGCACGGCTGCTTACACAGACAATGAATGAGAAGCGTAGAAAGGACGGAGGCTTTGGACATGTACCATCGCCGACTTGGCAACTTTCTCTCTAGATTTATGGACTTGTGGAGCTAATGCTGCGAGCTACTTTCATTGGAAAAGAGTTGGCAACACTCGGCTGGTTTTTTTTAGTTGGATAATTTTTTTTATATCTAGCTTACTCTTGCTAGTTTCTCAACATTACCAACCCTAGCTTTAAGATAATCACTTATCCTCGTATGACTCATGACTCAACGACTCATAATAAAGAAAGACACAGTCTTGCCCCGGCTTGTTCTGTCACACTCAGCATTATTTCTACTCTCAACAAAATTCCTCATCCTGAGGATACCATCATCACACATTGAGTGAAACCATGAAACAGTGTATTTTGTCTTTACTACTAAACTGTACGTATATTGTACATGTAATGGGCAGCAAGTATGATGCACTATACACATACAGTATAACAGTGATTCTCACCTGGACGCCTTTGTGTCCGTCTTCACACTCAGCACCAGATCACTGACACACACTTCATCAGAGCCGCAATCTTTAGTGAACGGGTTCTGAAACGATAACAGAGCAGCAGATTCAGCGCAGGAAGCTGCTTCACTCTTCAAAAGATGTAGTTAACAGATGCATATTCTCCTAGAAACTCTACAGATTGGAAAAACATGACATAACAAACTTTAAATGTTGTTGGGAAAGCATCTGAGCGCTTGCGTGACTTAGAATTTTAAAGCCAGTAATCATCACACACCATGTTATTTTAAATGACTGTACAGACGCCTCTGCAACATAACAACTACGTTTAAAGTCTTCGTCACCTGATCTGTTTCTTGTAGACATTTGAAGACCAGATTCAGAGATATTATGTACTGTTATCAGTTACTTACAAAGAACTCCCAGGCACTTGTTGCAGACACATCGAGGACCGGGTTCACATCTGCATTCTGCTGCTCGATTTCTACTTTCAGACTGAGGGAATTGACTAAGTCTGGTGCGTCCTGTTGAAGAAACCACATACAGACAAATCAGGAGATTATTTTCAAAATACTTTATGTGTATTTTGGTCATTGATGCTCTTTGACTGCAAAACAGATGATTGTTATGCATTACCTGAATATAAACCTTGAAGTCTTGACACAGGGGCGTGGATAATATTTTGGCCTTTTCTGTGAGGAAGCGTTCGTTGTTTTTAGTGAACAGTCCTCTTGACGTCACTCGTGAAGCCTGCAGGTCAGCGTCCAGAGTCAGATTGTAGGATATATCTGAAAGAAAAGGAGTGCAATATTTTTTTTTAAAATGATGAGGGTGGGATTTGAACATCTTTCAGGAATAATTGGACATTTCGGGAAATACGCTTATTCGCTTTCTTGCCAAAGTTAGATGAGAAGATTGGTGTTACTTTCGTGTCTGTATGCTAAATATAAGACTATAGTCAGCAGCCAGTTAGCTTAGCTTAGCATAAAAGACTGAAAACACAGGGAACCAGCCAGTCTGGCTCTGTCCGAAGGAAACAAATCCACCTACCAGTAAGCTGCAACTTCATTTTTCATTTTTGTACTGAGCTTTAAAGGTGCTGGAAGGAGGATTTTGTTTGCTTCATACAGAGCCAGGCCTTCCTGTTTCCCCTGTTTTCAGTCTTTATGTAAAGCTACGCTAACTGGCTTGTGGCTGTAGCTTCATATTTACCGTACAGACATGAGAGTGGTATTGATCTTCTCATCAACTCTCGGCAAGAAAGCAAACAAAGCAAGATGTATTTCCCAAAACTATTACTTTAAAAGGTACAGTGTGTAGGATTTGGGGACATCTAGTGGTGTGGTTGCAGATTGCAACCAACTGAGTACTCCTCCGCTCACTCCTCCCTTTCCAAGAGTAGCAGTAACGTGAGCCGCTGAGTGCAAAACCGTGGTAACGCCAGCCGCAGTCTGACTTCTGTTGCTCCTGAAGTAGTGTTATTATGGTAAGGATGGCGTCTGAGCGAGGCAGCAGACGGCAGCTGGCGGTACCACGGTTTTGCACTCTACGGCTCACGTTACCGCAGTTTCACAAGCGTGTCGGAGAACTACGGTGGCCTTCATGTAACGTAAAAACATGAAAGGTTCTCTCTACTGTAGAGTCAGTGTTTGATTTGTCTGTTCTGGGCTAATGTAGAAAAATGGCACAGCAACATGATGGACTCCGTGAAGAGGTCCTGCTCCCTATGTAGATATGAAGGACTCATTCTAAGGTAATGAAAACATAAATAGATCCCCAGATCAACAGATTACACACTGTTCCTTTAAGTAACAGGAATCTACTTATTCTTGAGAAGCCTAAGAGGTAATCAGATTTACCAATGGGTCCAACAGGTTTCACAGGCCTGAAAGCAGCACTGAAACAGAGGTGGGTGATGAAACATGAAAGCTTGCGTCCATTAATGTCACAGGGTTTGTTGAAAATGTTGATTTTATTGGGGGTGAAAGAAGCTGTAGCCGAGACAGACGCCACACCTCTGGACCTGAAAAACAAGTGCAATTCTAAATTATTACCAGCCTTGTCGATTCTATAAATAATGGGCTCATTTACTTAACTTGATAAAAGTAATATAATGTGGTAAATCATTACAGAATAATTTACTCCAGTTTATTACAGGTTGCCTGACTCACCAGAGCTGCACCACTTTGCCATATGCACCGATGGAGATGTCCGGGACCGTATCATCATTCAGATCTGTGTAGCTATCTAAGGACCGTCCAAAATACTGCAACTGAGGATCCAGTGTCGAGCCAGGGATTCTCTGAAACAGAATGATCATCACTCTCATTATTACAGAGTTTAACAATATGTATTCATCATATGAGACAGTTTATAGTTTCAGTTTATAGTTCAGACATAAATTTCTCTCTGTACCTGTGAGAACTGTTTGTTTAATGTCTTCTTATCTCCGTTGTAGATGTAGATGACACCTTTTCCTTTGTCTTCTAGTGGAGCTCCAACTACAACATCATTGAAACCGTCCAGGTCCAGGTCAGGAACGGCAGAGATGGCCATCCCAAAACGTGCGTTCTCAGTTGGGGGCGAACCACTGAGGAAGCCCTGCTCGTTCAGTATACCCTTCAGATCAGACAGAGAACATTATGTAGCTGGTGGAGCTAAATGTCAAGCTACAGTTCCTTTAATTTCAAGAAAGACTTTTCTTACAGTACACATATCAACTGACATGTTGCTCATTTTTACCTTGGTGACAGAGAAGAGGTAGACCCTGCCTTCCTCTCTCTTCAGATCGCTCATGAACATGGGCGCGCCGACCAGCAGGAGGTCCGTCACCCCGTCTTGGTCCACGTCCAGGGGGCACATGACACTCCCAAAGTATGACCCAATCTAAGACAACAATTACCAGCTGTTAACCGAAGCCGAGTTAAATGTCTTTCTACATGTATACAGTTGGTTCCTGTCAGTACCTGTTTCCCTCTTTCTGAGTCTATGATGGTAGATTGCGTCTGGGCGTTGACGGTGTAGACGATAACTTGTCCGGAGTGGTTGGAGCGAGGTGCACCAGCCACAAAGTATTCTGTAGATTCATCGCTCAGTGTGGTGACAGAATAACCTGGAAATTAACACAAATAACACATCTTACTAGTTGACATCTTTGGGCAACCTCTGGTTCTGAAAAGTGAAGCTAATGTGGAAGTCTTCTTTCAATACAGCATGATGTTCATTTAGTAAATTATGGTCCCATTTAGAGTCAAATAGACCATAAAGCAGGGGATGCTTTAGGGCGTGACGACCTGGTGATTGACAGGTTGCTACCACAGAGTTGACCGTTCTAGGAGTCGTCTGTGTTATCGTCTTACAACTTTAACGCTGTTTTCAGTTCATGAAAGTTAATTATAACATTTTGTTTGCCTAAAAAAATGTCTTATTCAGCGTTTGGTTGTACTTAGCTCCACCCTCTCGTGTCACTTCTGGTCGCAAAAGACCAAGATGACGACGGACAAAATGCGGAACTCGAGGCTTCAAAATGGCAGTCCACAAACCAATGGGTGACGTCACAGTGAATACGTCCACTTCTTATACACAGTCTATGGTTGACATCTGAACTTGGGACATTGTCTTAGTTAGACAGTGGTTGAATGTAACTAAGCTATGTAGTCTATAAACTAGATTATTTTATAAGCATGGATAAATGGAAAAAACAGGGTTAAGGACTATTTGACCTCTGAATGTGCTTGTCCTGCTTGTTTCTTTTATGTGAAATTAGTTATGTTATTTGTTTAAACTTATTTTTGCTATTTTGTTTTAAGTCTGTTCGTGCTGCCGTCTTGGCCAGGACTCCCTTGCAAAACAGATTTTGACTCTCAATGGGAAGATATCCTGGTAAACTAAATACAAAAAATAGTTTCTATTTTTACTTTTAATTGTCACATACACTGTAATATACATCGTGACTGTAGTATTGTCACTTTCACTTAAATAATTAGCACATAATATGAATACTTCTTCCACCGCTCTACTTAGTCTGCCATTGTAACACCGTGTCACTGCAGTAAAACATGTGAAGAAGAACAAATCATTGCATAACATCTGTGGTATACATACTGTAATTTCTCTGAAACCTGAAATTGCCACAGAAATGCAAAGAAACCATTCACTGTTTCAACATATATTTTAAGTGAATTTTAAGGTTTGAAGGTGCAACATAAGTATCCTAACAATCCAAACAAGGTGGATATAAACTTTTGTTTAAATAATGAAATATATAAGGACAGAAAATGGTGTTAGTAATGTTATAAATAGGGCACTGGAAACATATACTGGCTTTAACCCTGTAGCCACAGCAAAATGTTCACATAAAATACTGAGTATACATGATGCAAACATTTTTCTATGATGTTCCGCTTCTCAGCATCAAGATTAAAAAGGTGGCTAGCTGACAACATGCAGTGGTTAGCTGGCTGAGAAGCTGTTGATTACACAAATCAGTTCCCACTCAGAAACACCACAGATATTTACCACCTATAGAGTTCTGTTGAGATGGGAAACACAGTTTAGAAACACAGTCTGTTAGCTGCTTTTACCCCAAGACCTGAGTAGCTGCACTATGGCTGCCAAAGCAGGGCTGCTGCAGTCATTACACTAAGTCAAAACACTTGATAACAGCCATCGTCCGCTCCCATTCCTGCATTGTTTCATGCAAAGATTTAAAGTAACACAATCACAACTTGGTTAAATAAATGCAAAGAGGACAACAGTAAACGCCTACCCAGTAATGAGCTGTGGTTCCTGTCTTGAAGTGTCCCCTCAAAAGCCGAGACAGGGAGAATGTCTACGTTTGACCCTCTTCGATGGACGACGGTCCCGCTCCAAGCGTAGGCTCCCACTGCTCCCAGCATCATCACATCCTTAAACAGCACAGGTCAAACACCAGTCAGCAGATATAGATACTACTGTAGATCACAGCACTTATATTGAAACCACCTTTCTTTCAGTGTCAAAGGTCTTCAACTGTATCAAAGGGAGTACCAGTATAAATAAAGCAAATGATGAAAACCACAGATGGCATATAGCGTGAGAACAGAACATACATGTTAAAAAGGCAACCGCTCAAGTTTGCGGTCTGAATGCTGTTAAAAAAACGCAGCTTCCTCTTTCCTTTTAGTGAGAACGCTGCGTTGACACGGCAGGAGGGCTGTTGTGAAGGAGTTGTATCATGTGAACAGTCAGATTCTGTAGGTTTTGTCCAGGTTTATTGTCACTTCAAATCAGGGTCACATATGGTATTCGGATATCTGTTCTGATGGTTACTCAACTGTGTTTGTAGTTATTATCACATATTTCAATAGCTTTGATAGCAGAAACTAGTGACTAGTGGTGTATTAATATGTCTGTATGTGGAGTATGTTGACCCCGTAGTGTCACAGAATCACTGGATGTGATGTGTGATAGATTACAGAGGAACAACAGACAAACAATGAAGATTAGTCAGGCTAAAAATGTAAGCGTTGGCTCAATTTTTGCATTCATCCACCAACATACTGCTTTGCACACAAAGCAGGTACTGTAGCTATATTAGGGGTGTAAGAAAATATTGAGTATCGCAATATTATGTTATAAGATAAGATAAGAAAAACTTTATTGTCCGTCACAAGTAAAAGAAATTAAATAATAAATGATACTGTATTGCTTCTCAAAAACATTAACGATTTTTAATTAATAGTTTACATGCAAAGATGAACTCAGTAAATACGTTATTTGATTTGGAAAGAGATGCTCCCTCTCAAAGTAGTGCTATGATGTTGGATGTTACAGCGACTGTAATCAATGCAGATGCAGATCCCACTGTTCTGATTGCATAGAAAAATAAACTTTTTTTACTGAAATGTTATGCATGTGGTGGTGTGTTCTTAATAGTTTCCCTACAATTAGATTAAAAAAAGTCACAATACATCGCCTTACTTACAGTATCGCAATATATTGAATCGTAACCCCGTATCATGATAGGTCTCGTTTCGCCAGATTCTTGCCAACACACAGCCCTACTGTATATACCGTGTACCTTGTGGACTTGTGCTTATTTTATTCTTTTCTTTGCAAGCATTGACACTTCAAACTGGACTTCCTTCATCATGTTGCACACTGCCACAAGCAACACACAACCATTACATTTTCTGCTGCAGCGCTTTTGCATGTGAACTTGTTTGTTCACGATTGACAGAAAACTTTTATTAGAGGTGTAACAACAAGGCGGGGCTCTGTACCTGCCGGCTGTAGTGAGCGCTGAATCCAACCTGGGACATCTCCATCTTGAAGTTGTCTCCCCCTTTCCCAGTGCCTTGTGGAAACAGAGCGGCGTGTTAACACCAGATTAGAAAACAAGTGTCTAAAAAAACAAAACATTTTCTTTTAAACTCTCTTGGGATCTTCATCTATGACGGACATGTTGTGACATGCTTGAGTTTCTCTGGAAAGAGGGAATGAATGAACATGCAGTTTGAAGGAAATTACAGCAACAACGAGAAGGGAACATTTATATTGCACACCTTCTATGTTGAAGATGCGGCTCCCCAGGGCTCCAGCGATGGTGGAGAGGGCCGCCTCCTCCGACACATTGAAGAAGAACTTCTCTGTGGGCACACTGGCGATGGATTTGATTTCTTTTATCAGGTTGTCTGTGTTGATGTCGTTTCTGGTGTAATAACCCAGGACCTGGGGGGGAGAGGAAATGCCACAAATTCAGGATCGCAAAGAGAAAAAAGAAGTCCAGGAAATAGCAAAACTTCAAATCAATAAGAAATGTATGCAAATACAAGCTTTGGCATTTAACAAGGCTACCCAAATCAGCAGACACCATTCACATCTACAATGATACCTATTAGGGCTGTCAAGGTTAACGCAAATTTATTTTAACGCTACTAATTTCTTTTACGCATTAACGCAACTTGCAATTTTTAGGTTGTAGCGGGCTCAGTTTTAAAACTAGAGAAGATACTGGCATCATATGAAACTAGAAAACCTAAGGAATCCATCGTTACCAACCATGTCATACTAGCTTGTCGTGAAGGAGGCTAAAGAACTCTACAAACCTACACTACATTTTGGCAAGGAAAAACTGTCATGGCCATTTTCAAAGGGGTCCCTTGACCTCTGACCTCAAGATATATGTGAATGTAAATGGGTTCTATGGGTACCCACGAGTCTCCCCTTTACAGACATGCCCAATTTATGATAATCACATGCAGTTTGGGGCAAGTCATAGTCAAGTCAGCACACTGACACACTGACAGCTGTTGTTGCCTGTTGGGCTGCAGTTTGCCATGTTATGATTTGAGCATATTTCTTATGCTAAATGCAGTACCTGTGAGGGTTTCTGGACAATATTTGTCATTGTTTTGTGTTGTTAATTGATTTCTAATAATATATATATACATACATTTGTATAAAGCAGCATATTTGCGCACTCCCATATTGATAAAAGTATTAAATACTTGACAAATCTCCCTTTAAGGTATATTTTGAACAGATAAAAAATGTGCGATTAATTTGCGATTAACTGTGGACAATCATGCGATTAATCGCGGGTTAATATCTTAATCGATTGAAAGCCCTAATAACCATGAACTGAACTACACCTAAAACGATGAAATTGGAAGTAGTTGGAAGTAATTGGTAGTATATGGCAGATCGTCACTTACAGCGATGCCGAAGCGGGTGATGCCTTGTCTCTCACATTCGGCAATGACTGAATCTCTGATATCCTTGTCGTGAGACTCTCCATCCGTGACGACCACCATCACCTTGGCAGCGTCAGGTCGACCGCCGTTACTTTTTTGGAAAGCCTGCTGACTGAAGAGAGCAGACACAGTGGACACTTTAAAGCTACTGTGTGTGGTTTTAACATAAATAATGTTCATGTGATATTAAAAAACACAATAAAAAAAAAGATTATACACAAACATCAAAATAATCATTAAGTCCTAATCAGGTATTAATAAAACAGACAAGACAAACATACAAATTATAAGAAAAACAAGACGCAAATCAAGCAATCAAACATATAAGTAAATAAATAAACAGATATTGCAACACCAACCTGGCATATTGGATCGCATGGAAGGTGTTGGTAGAACTACCATATATTTGTGTGATTTTGGACGCTGCAGCGACCGCCCGCTCTTTGGTTTGATAGTCTCTCAGTCTGAATTCAAACTTGGCATTAACACCATACTGAATGACGCTGACCTGGTATGAAAAAAATGGTGTGATAAAGCACAGAAAGCTGTCAGTAATGACCACAAGATTCCTCCCTGTTTCATTCCTACTGTATTATGGCTGATGAAACATGATGTTACCTGTGTGTTTTTAGGCCCGATGTCGAGTGCAGGTATTAAATTCTGGAGGAAATCGGTCATTGGTTTCCAAGGATAAATGCTGTTGGAGCCGTCCAAAACAATCACGATGTCCATGGGTCCTCCACATGCTAGAAACGTCATGAGAGGAGACATATAGTGATGCATTTAAGCAGCAGTGATGAATGGGACTGAGATCATGCCCTTCACATTACTGCTGACCAGTTTATTTTCCATTTTTCATGTAGCACAGAAATACATTTTGATCCTACCTTACCTGAGATAATAAGGTAATATATCTCAGTTATTTATTAGTTGCCTATTTGAATTTGTTAAAAGGTAACTTTGGTATTTTTCAACCTGTCTAACTGACCAATAGCGACAACAATTTCTGAAGTTGGTCCAGTATTGAGAGAGAACGCTGTAGACAGCAGCTGCTCACGGGCTGCAATATGGTGCTATTGGGGCAAGCTGGCACCGTCATTTACGTCCACTAAAATTGCTTGTTTTTGCCATGACAGGCTCTGATTGTTATTATAAGTGTCTGACATTATGGAGGGAGTCTCGCTCAAGGAGAAGTCTCGTTCTGAAATCTGGCGAGGTTACTCGTTGCTGAAAGACAATGGTGGAATAGTGGAATACATCCATGGTGGAAACGCGAGTGATTGTTGTGTTGGAGTACAGAAAGCATAGCTTAGTGTTATCTAAAAGATTTTCAATGTCATGGCTGAATATTTAGATGATTTCGACAATGTGGATGAGGTCTTTGAATTCAATGGCTGCAACGTATTTATTTCATAACGAGACTTCTCCTTGACTTGGACACAACAACAAACAGACCAGATAAAGCAAAAGGTAAGAAAAACATTACATTTCTGTGTAGGGTTCTTTCCATAATGTTGTCAGACATTTCTAATAACAATCTGAGCCTGTCAGTGGCAAAAACAAGCACTTGTAGTGAACGTAACGTTACATTGGCGCTGCTCACTTGCCCTCGCAACTTGTTTAGCGGCTGCCGTCTACAGCGTTCTCCCTCAATACTGGACCAGTTTCAAAAATTGTTGTTTCTATTAGTCAGTTAGACACAAAAACATGGGAAAGGGGGTTAAAAATAGCTAAGTTACCCTTTAAAATGACATTATCATGTAGTTAAATGGCTGCAAGATAGATAGGTATATACTTTCTTCTTGGTGGGTTCAAGACAGCTCCGTCATTCAGGAATTGAGAGCAGGCAAATACTAACTAAAACTGTAAAGAATAATTCAAACTTGGCCATGTCTTGTGTTTAAAATCGATGATGTTACAGTTTGTTTCCCATAAGCCAAATAGTCCCCGATGACATTTACATCGTACCAAACCGTCACTGTGATGGATTTATATTTTGATCTGAACTGAAGCACGTCTTGAAAGATATTTAACTATTGCATACACAGCTTGAAATATCCGTAAACATATTAATAAAAAATGAAAGATCTTACTCTGGACGGCAGGAGAGAAGGCCGGTTGAGGTTGAAAGAGGGGGCTCAGTCTTGCACATATTCCTGGGTAGAAGTCCTGATCGCCACAGTGCTGTCCCCAAAGAGGACCGCACATCTGTATCAAATGAGATGAGACTTAATGGAAAGATTGTCGCTGCCTTCAAACGCTCCCAATAAGCTCTTAAGTCTGAGTTTAATAGTGAATTAAATTGTTAATTGTAAATTCGACTTAACTCACATTGAAATGTTTTGGTGTTTAATAACAACAATGTAAAACCTGCAACATGAGTAGTCTAGTCGTGCAGTGGCTGGTGACTTTATTTAGTAATACTACTTCCTGCTGCAGTAATTTACCTAAAACACTGACACACTTCCTTCCACCTAGAAATAACACTTTCATGTAAATTTCAAAGGAAATCATGACTTCACCGGTTCGTCATCCAAGTGTGTCCATGTTGTGGTTAAAATGTTTCAGACAGCACTTAAAGGCTGTGTTACTTAACATGTAAGAAATATGTACTGTTTTAGGTTAAAAAACAAAGATACAATCTGACAGTCTGTGAAATGGCATGATTTCCTTTCTATCCTATGTGTGAAAACACACACACACACACCCACACACCCACAAACATACCATCAAACCGTCGGCAGCGCGCATCCGGGTAAGAGTCATACCCAGGCACATGTTGTCGATGACGTTTTTAACATCTGGAATACTAACAGAATCTGTGGATAAAGAGGAAAAGACAACAAATTAGCTATTAACCTGGAACTTATACTATGTGTTCAATTCTCATACGCTCACAGTATGAATAAAGCGCATGCTTTTCTGTAATACACTGCTATTATTTGTATTAGGCCTGTCAATCAATTAAAATATTTAATTGCGATTAATCTCATGATTGTCCATATTGTGATAAATCACAAATTAATCGCACTATTTTTATCAGTTCAAAATGTACCTTAAAGAGAGATTTGTCAAGTTTTTAACACTCTTATCAACATAGGAGTGGGTAAATATGCTGCTTTATGCAAAAGTATGTATATATTTATTATTGGAAATCAATTAACAACACATTACAATAACAAATATTGTCCAGAAACCCTCAAAGGTACTGCATTTAGCATAAAAAATATCCTCAAATCATAACATGGCAAACTGCAGCCCAACAGGCAACAACAGCTGTCAGTGTGTCAGTGTGCTGACTTGACTATGACTTGCCCCCAAACTGCATGTGATTATCATAAAGTGGGCATGTCTGTAAAGGGGAGACTCGTGGGTACACATAGAACCCATTTTCATTCACTGATCTTGAGGTCAGAGGTCAAGGCACCCCTTTGAAAATGGCCATGACAGTTTTTCCTCGCCAACATTTAGTGTAAGTTTGAAGCGTTATTTAGCCTCCTTCCTGACGAGCTACTATGACATAGTTGGTACCAATGGATTCATTAGTTTTTTCTAGTTTCACTCTAGCTTTAAAACGAAGCCCGTACAACCTAAAATCACAAGTTGTGTTAATGCGTTAAATAAATTAGTGGCATAAAAACGAATTTGCGTTAACGTGTTATTATCGCTTTAACTTTGTAATTTGTATAGATTTTTTAAAATTTTCAAAACCAGAATAAAAGCTAAATGTCTGGAGACCTCCTGGATGGTTTAAGACGACACATCTTATCAGTTCTGTTTAGGCATTTCAAGCACATGGATAATGTTTGGTAGAGAGGTCAAAGGTTAAACAATAAAACACCAAACCTTACCTTGAAGATTGAGCTTGTCACAGCTGTTTCTGGACCCCGAGACTGGACACTTGTAAACATCTCCCTTCCTATTTGTATTGAACCCACTCCATGGGGCACTAATCAGGAGCCTGCAGAAAACAACAGTATTCATCTCTTCCTCACTCTCATAAACATGCAGTGACAGTCATCTCTGAGGGTTTCTGTGTACAGTTAATGACCAGCTGGACATTGAATGAGACCAATGCTGACAATAGTTTCAGAATTTCTATCTATAGATGTTAACTTCTTGTAAAAACAAAAACAAAAGTACTACTTTAAGTAAAACAGGAAATGAAACAGGAATCAAACTTTAATTTAGTAACCTCTGGGTCAACTGTAATACAAAAGCAATACCAAATAGGGCTGCAACCAACGATTATTTTCATTGTTGATTATTTTCTCGATTAATCGATTCGTTATTTGGTCAATAAAATGTCATAAAATAGTGAAAAATGTTCAAGATGACGTCCTCAAATGTCTTGTTTTGTCCACAGCTCAAAGATATTTACTTTACTGTCACACAGAAGTAAAGAAACAAGATAATATTCACATTTAGAAAGCTGGAATCAGAGAATTTCTACTTTTTTTAAATTAAAAAATTACTCAAACTGATTAATCGATTATCAAAACAGTTGGCGATTAGATTAATAGTTGGCAACTAATTGATTAATCGCTGCAGCTCTGATACAGAATACAGATAAACATCAGTCTGTAACAGCAGTAAGTCTGTGTGTTCTTGTTCTGAGCAAGAGGCAACAAGTCAGTCACGTCATTCTTTCATAATTTTAACAGACAGAAAACAAGATTCTACAAGTTCACACAGAAAATATCCACTTCAGACATTTTCCCCACATCACAACAGTCAGACGCATGAAGATGTTACTTAAAGGTAGGGTTGGTAAAGATTTTAGAAACATTTTGTTGTTATATTAGTTGAAATTTTCATTACATGCAGACAGCAGTGGCCTGAATGAAATGATTTTTAATCTCAATGAGTTTTTACTCTTAGTTAAATAAAGGTTAAATAAAAAAGAAAAAAAGAACCACCAGAAACATAAATATATAAATCCCAATCCTGCTATAAGGTTGAACCCAAACTTCTACACAACTTCAAGACAGTGTCATTTCCCCACAGTGTCAAAGAAGGCATGAGAAGTGGGACACATCCTTCTTCTTCATTAGTGGGAGTAGAGCAAAGGACACAGGATGTGCGACTGCTCCTTTCTCATGGATACTTCTGTGGAATATAAAGTCAGAGACCACTAAAAGATAATGTACACTTCCCAGAGTTACGCAAACGGGCCGCTCCTCCTCCAGACAGTCCAGTCACTCTCTGAAACTGTGACTCAGAGGGAACAACATCCAGGCATCACTGAGTCGCTCAGTTACTGTTTAACTACATGTCACAAATGAGTGGGGTGAGTGACGTGTACGAGGCTTTAAACATGGCGGGATTGTTTGCGTCACACATGCAGATTGTAGCAACTCAGACAAAACTGAGCAGGGATTTTTTACAACTAGTTTCTTCAGGACTTGACTCAGGATGAGGTTATATGATTCAACAATGTATTGCAACATCAACTTATCAATCAGCCCGGTTCACATGAAAAGGTGTATGACTGACACTATAATGCGCAAGGCAAAAGCGAAGTTGTGTCATTTGTACGCCATGCAGTCTGTACTGATTGTAAATGCTCAGACCTGGTGAGTGACGTAGAATAAAAAGTGCGGGAGGGGAGGTGGATGGGTCCAACAAACACAGGACTTTTAACCAGGAGACCGGTGTTTTGTTTTGTAAGTTATGTTAGTGACGCGTTTTCCGTACTAATGTTACGTTGTTTCCGAACATATTGTACTTACTTTTTGGACTCTGATGAAGACACAGTTGGCGTTGAAACGTAAGTCTTTAATAAAGTCTACTGCGAGTGTGCTTTGGACCTGCTCTCTGAAGTCTCTCCTGTTACAATATTGTACTTTACGTACTTATTTTAAGGCCAACCAGGACGTTTCTCCAAATCCTAAGTGAGTGGTTTTGTTTCCCTGTGCTGGTAGGCTACTGCACCTTCATATACGCGTGTAATATTCACGCCTCGGCGAGGAAAAATGTGACACTGACAAGCTATCCTCTGGTGGACAGGCAGGTCTATTACACGCTTTGGTGTGATATCAGGTGGTATCGGTAGAGCTAGACCGATAAAATTAGATTTTTTAAACTCCCAAAAATTGGAATCTGCCTCAAAAATCCAGTATTGATTGTGCTATAGGCCTACTTATCAACTGCTATAAGTGACAAAATCCATTTCCTGACAGTCTTGTAACTGAGAGGAGTTGGAAAAAAACGTGTTCAAGAACAAGACTAAGAGTCTACAGCCATGTTAGCAGCTCTTTGAGGCTGGACTCAGGCACATTGGTGTTTTGACGTACAGTCAACGCTAATATCGGTATGCTAACATGTTCACATTTCAGTAAAAGACACAAATGTCAACCTCGTGGTGATGTTGGAGGAAAAGTCAGGGGACATATATCTGTACAATGACGATCCATCTAGTAGTTGGTTAGATATTTCAGTCTGGACCAACGTGAGCCGTCGACCGACAGACCAGTGTTGCCATCCCTAGAAAGCCGGCTAAAAACAGGTGGTGGTACAACCGTGTAATGAGCAAAGGAGCATTCAGCAACACACACAACCTCTTGAACCTTGCAGAGCATCGAGCAAAACAACACTGCAATTTTAATTCCCTTTAGTTAAAAAACAAAATGACACAGATAAACTGAGGTGGTGTCTGTTGCAACAAACCGATGACTATAGGCCACAATTTAGCATGAAGAAAATCAATCCTTAGCTCCGTGCTGATGTCAACAGCACTGGCTGGTAGTAGTGTCAACAGTGTGGACAGTTGTTTGCATGCCACAGAATACCTAGACACAACTAATAACCAGGTGCATCTCTTTACAGCAACAGACCTTCATTGCAAAACGGATACTTCTACCAGGAAACTTCCCCCTGACGTGACACAAATGCACAAATCAGCTCAAAGATTCAGTAACTGGTGAACATCAACAACCAGCATAGCCTTGAGATCTCAACCCTGTAGAGTATCTTTGAGATTAGTCATGCACACAACTGTTTGAAACTCAGTCAGTCAACAAGCAAGTCATGGCTCCTTGTTGAACCTGGAAGTCAGCCCGTTCTGGTGAACAGGCCTGTACTGGCGTGGTGCATCTAGAAAAGTGGCCCACCTTGTTTGCTCTAGACATAGTAATATACCCTGGGTATGTCATTATCTTCCTCACCTTTATTGCCATTTCAAAGAGGTTGCAAAGACATATTAACTAAATGAATGATTAACTGGACACCACTTGGAAGCTACAACACCTCAGCAGGACACGCGGTTTGTGATGGACACAAAAGCAATGCAGTCTACTAGGACTTAGACAATAAAACACTTAAATCAATACCATTTGCCTTCATGGTTTTTCGCTTGTTGGACCGTGTAGCCAAATTCTTCCGCAGCTGGCCCGCTGAAGATCTTGGCACCTGCAGTGCCGACGTTGAAGGAGTGTGAGCGCCAGCTTCTGTCAGCTGGTGGAGGAGAAAGAGGAAGTTGCATGACAGTGACACAACATTAAATAATTCTCTGATAATAATGACACCGTCAAAACAGTTGTATAAACACTACCGATTATAAAATCATTACTTTGCGTTTGTGTATCTAAAAGATAAAATTGTTATCAACACACGGACGTAACTGTGCAAACACAAAACATGTCAATATAGGTCATACACATTTGCACACTTACACACTTATTTGCACACTGTATGCACATTTATATTATTATTTTACTATATTGTGTTTTATTTTACTGTATTTTTACTAGGGCTGTCAAAGTTAACGCAAATTTGTTTTAACGCCACTAATTTCTTTAACACATTAATGCAATCTTTTGGAGGTTGTAGCGGGCTCAGTTTTAAAGATGGACTGAAGATAGCTAACTTGTAGCGAAGGAGGTTAAATAACGCTTCAAACATACGCTACATTTTGGCGAGGAAAACTGTCATGGCCATTTTCAAAGGGGTCCCTTGACCTCTGACCTCAAGATATGTGAATGTAAATGGGTTCTATGGGTACCCACGAGTCTCCTCTTTACAGACATGCCCACTTTATGATAATCACATGCAGTTTGGGGCAAATCATAGTCAAGTCAGCACACTGACACACTGACAGCTGTTGTTGCCTGTTGGGCTGCAGTTTACCATGTTATGCTAATATGCTGCTATGTCAAGGAGCCAAACAAAACTATTTCACTCTCTTATACCTGTACATTGAGATGTAATAATAAAGGGATCTTGAAGACTGGTTGTTTATGGGAGGGATGGTTGATGTTTACTCTGCAGTAACAGTTTCAGCCATCCTGACTTCCTCTTTTGAGTCGAGTGGGTGGTGTTTGTGGCTGAATCATGTACGTTTTAAAAACCACATTTTCTTGACTCATGGACGCAAGACTACCCACTAAAAAAAAGCTTTACAACACATCATTTACCATTCATGAGATTGCGTTACCAGACATTTCTCCATAGTCACAATCCACCTTCAGCCCTTTAAAGCCCCGCAGGACATGGAATCTGCTTTGCTCTCATTAGAGCCACAAGCCCAAACAGGCAGAGCTCAGCTATCAGCCATCAGTCAGCATCCAGAGGAATGTGGATGTGTACTGGACTCAAGAGACTGTTCACTTGCACAGCACAGCCTCCTGCCACACCTGTTTACCTGCAGCACAGAGTAGCACTTTGCCTCCTCTTGGGGATCTGCAAAACCCCAACAACACATTTCCTTTCCTTTCAGAAATGAGGGGAAATGTGCATATAAGAGAATAATTAAAAGTCTCTGCCTGGCTGCTGGTTGAAAGCTTCCACAAGAAACACATGTAAGACTATTATGTGACTTCCTCTCTCCAATATGAATCAATCTGGTCTTATTTAATCCATGAGGGTTATGTTTGGATCATGCATTTTGTTAGCAGAGGAAGAAACTCTGCAGGCTGATGGGAAATCTATTTCAAAACAAAAAAAGCACTTCCAGTCAGATTAATTCAGTAAAATGAGCTGCATACTGAGAATAAACTCCTCTGCTGCTCTTCAGGTGTGTTTTAAGTGGTTTAAAACATCTAACAATCACATTAACACTTCCTTTCCTTTCACAAATGAGGGGAAATGTGCATATAGGAGAATAATTCAAAGTCTCTGCCTGGCTGCTGGTTGAAAGCTTCCACATAAGCAACACATATGAGGTGATTTCTTTTCTCCACTATAATAAGCCATGTGAATATACAGTGAAACAACCAGGCCGGTCTTGTTTAATCCATGAGGGTTATGTTTGGATCATGCATTTTGTTAGCAGAGGAAGAAACTCTGCAGGCTGATGGGAAATCTACTTCAAAACAAAAAAAGCACTTCCAGGCAGATTAATTCAGTAAAATGAGCTGCATACTGAGCATAAACTCCTCTGCTGCTCTTCAGGTGTGTTTGAAGTGATTTAACACATCTAATAATCACATTAAAAGCTATAACAAACTCCAAACCTTATGAAAACGATATAAACCCCTCGCTATTCGTGGCGAAAATAGGTGCATCTTTTTACTCTTTGGGTGAGAAAACGGTGGAAATAACACGTTCAAAGTCTAAAATAACAAGTTCAGTACTTACCAATGACTATTATAGTGAAGAAGATGTTCCCCCAGGAGAGCTCCATAGTCGTCTTTATTCCATTTGTGTGAGGTGGTTAAATGAAGCCGCCACCGCACTTGTCACAGTCGTGGCTGCGCAGCTCGTGGAGAGTCAGCCGTGACGCACCGGACGCGCTCTCTGAATAAGGACTTGTGAGTTCTGCCTCTTCTTATTATCGCCTGCGGAAACAAACTTTGACCCACCAGGTATTGTCAAAGGGTGTGATGTGAAGTCTGTAATAAAGTCTGACTGGGTGAAGGCAGTAGGGACAAGTCCTGTGGCTTGAAATGTAGTTGTGATCAGACAGGAGAGCAAACAGCCTCAGTCATGAATGTTCAAAGTTTAACCCTCCATCCTCCCTCACAACTTTTCTCTTCTGGTTTGACTGTTTATAAAGCATGCAGCATAATACACTATCACCCAATTCTGTGTTACACCTTTTTGGCCAACTTCACTCCAAATTATTACCACAAGTTTTACACTTTAAAAAAAATAATAATAATTAAGGTTAAAGGGACTGTTTGTAACTTTCAGAAATGCTTGTTAACAGCGACACCTGTGGCCGTTAAGTCAACGAAAGTCAGCGTCGGGCTCGCGCTTGATCGCTCTACATAGACATGAACGAGCATCGCTCAAAACAGTGAGGCGACACACGTCACCTAAAACCACAATATCACTCTATATTTCAGCTGCTTGGCAGTAATGTTAGCTGACCAGACGAAGGTCTCTCCATGAATCACTGCTGATCCTAGTGTTGGCTTTTCCTGCCTCAGCCTCCAGGGCTGAAGCAGGAAAAGAAACATCATTGTCTCCGACCGGGTGCCGGTGTCTCCCTCCAAGACGGAAACGTCTCTCGCTGCGGAGCCCCGTCACTTCACAAGACACGGGAAACCTCTGTTGGTCTGGAGGAGCTGCAGCATTTATTTCTGCACAAACGTCTACTGTACATTCACTAGATATTCTCAGAGCTAAACTAACTCTTCTGCAGTGTGGAGTGAGCGCGCATGAATGTGAGGTGGAGCGAGTGAAGGACAAGCAGGCAGAGGAGCGGTCTGAACAGCGTAGTCATACGCGAGCGCGCATACGCGAGCGTGCATGGGACACCGACCCGGTAGATTTATACTTGTAAGAAGTTACAAACAGTCCCTTTAATAAACCTAATTTCCGTGAAATTATACCTAATTTCTTAGTTAAAAAAAGCAGATATTATGAATTATTTTGACTATAGTTATTATCAGAGGAACATAATGTTGATGGATTATCACATACGGGTATATGTAAACTTTTACTCAGAATATTGTTTTGAAAGCATTTACATTTTTTTAATGGCAGCACATAATGACACAATTTATGCTATACATTTGAATAAAACACCCACAATTCAACAAAAGTAGAGTTTATTAATTTATTTCTCACAAAGACCATAGTAGGGAACCATCCATGTTGTTTGGGGACAATTAGATGAAAGAAATGTATATTTCTGATATAATGAAGTTTGAAAACCGGTCACATTTGACCCGAGGACAACAGGAAGGTTAAAGTCATTTACTGTTTAAGGTGAACTTTAAAAATCTTCTCAAAGTTCAAATGGAAGCAAAAAAAAAAAAAAACTGTGAAGAGACAAGTCCAAAAAACAAGTCCACACCCATCAGGCTTAATTTTAATCTCTTCTAATCGTCATTCCAGAGCCACATCACGAGTGGACAAACAACACTTAAATCAGCAGATGTCAAATAAAAAACACGTCATGAATTAACAGTTAACAATTTGAGACTCGCCTCGTCTCACATCCTCCTGAACCCTATAATTTATTGTATTTACAACAACTCGTTGCGGAGCAGAGAGTTATGGCCGAGACAGGAATATGAAATTAAGAATATGAAGAACCTATAAACTGAAACCCAAACAATAAGAAAGTCTATTGTGAGGAATGACAAAAGCCTTTCTCTCCTTCACTGGAAAACAATGATGTAATACGTTTCATTGGGACAGAGGCCTACAGTACGTGTTAGAGACTGTAAAGGAAATGGGCAGGACGGTGAAAGAGTTGAAGGACATTTAATTTTCAATGAGCGGTTTCATTCCCAAAGGCTATTTTGGAAAGAATGTTAGTTGGTGTTTGTTGCTTAGCAGACAGATTATTACACCGTCTGATGTCATATTGTTTGGTGAGTAAGTAACTCAAGATGTAGTTACCGTAAGCATGGATGCCTGCCAGGAAAAGGCCCAGGGGCCCAAAGTGTCAGGGGTCCCCTCGACTTCATCTACAAAATGTCACTCACATACCAACCAGGAAGAGACTCATAATTACCACAAAGACACCAAAACAACTACAAAGAGATGATAAACACCAGCAAAGAGACATAAAGAGACTCACAATGACTATGAAAAGAGGAAAAACAACCACAGAGAGACACAAAGAAACAACAACAAAACTCAAAATTACCACAAAGAGACACAAAACAACTACAAAGAGACACAAAACAACTACAAAGAGACACAAAACAACTACAATGAGACACAAAACAACTACAATGAGACACAAAACAACTACAAAGAGACACAAAACAACTACAAAGAGACGCAAAATAACCACAGAGACACTAAACAACTACAAAGAGACGCAAAATAACCACAGAGACACTAAACAACTACAAAGAGATGCAAACTAACCACAAAGAGACACAAAACAACTACAAAGAGACACAAAACAACCACAAAGAGACACAACGCAACTACAAAGAGATGCAAAATGACCACAAAGAGACACAAAGCAACTACAGAGAAACTCAAAATGACTACAAAGAGACATAAAGCAACAACAAAAAGAGGCTAAACAACTATAAAGTCTTGCTCCTCTGTAGTAGAGGAGGTTCGGTGTTTTGCCTTTTGGCCATTGTCTCATAATCCACCCATGACTGTAAGTAACAATTTCCATATTATCATCAAAGGGAAACTCCACTGATTCTAAACATAAAGTTTAGTAGCCATTAGAGGTACGACTGTGAAAACCGTTGTATGATGTCCTCTGTGCCTCTGCAGGAAGTCTGAGAAAATGACCCTGATGATATCATCTCAGCAACAGATTTCTAACAGAGAGCCAGCATTGTGAACCGGGGTTGTGGAATTTGAAAGATGTGGGCATTTACCGGGCAGGGAGGGTCAAACCAAAAGATGCCTAGGAAGTAAAAGTCTGGATATCTCCGCCTCTGGTCTGATCTGTTGGCCACTGAGCAGCTCTACTGGGACTAAAAGGCCTCTTTAAAGCACCTCTTTAACCACTTTCACCATCATGCTTGCACTCATTATACCGGACAACATTATACTGTAATTAAGCCATTTAGCTATTGAACACAGAGAGGTGTTGCTTTGAAAGGCTGCTGCTGTCCTAATAGGTTGGCCTAATTACCTCCCCTTGACTTGCAGTGTGTTGGAAAAGTGATGACAGTCAGAGCAAAGAAGCACAGCAGCAGTTTGTGATGTAACATCTGGACATTTGACTGAATCACATCATATATTGAGTCCATGAGTAGAGCAATTCATTACTTTGAACACCAGTTACTCAGTGAATTATTCTGTATTATTAGATGAAACATATTCCGTACAGTAAAGTAGTGTAACAGTATTACACGCTCTCTCTTGCCTAGAGACATGACTCATTGTAACACTGTCTTGGTGCTTCTGTGTTTCTGTTAGAGCTGCAACGATTAATCGATTAGTTGTCAACTATTAAATTAATCGCCAACTATTTCGATAATAAATTAATCAGTTTGAGTCATTTTTTAAAGAATGAAAAAGTTAAAATTCTCTGATTCCAGCTTCTTAAATGTGAATATGTTCTGGTTTCTTTACTCCTCTATGACAGTAAACTGAATATCTTTGAATTGTGGATAAAAAAAGACATTTGAGGACGTCATCTTGGGCTTTGGGAAACACTGATTGACATTTTTCTGACATTTTATAGACCAAACAACTATAGATTAATGGAGAAAATAATCAACAGATTTGCAGCCCCAGTTGCCGTCCCTTTCTTAGACCGATGAACTTAGTGACTAATAACAAAGTTGAACATCATTAGCTATCTCCACCCTTCCAAGTATAGGCCAAATCTTAAATCACAGTAATGAACTTAGGCGTACCCTATAAGTTGTCAAACTTTATGCTTTCATATCATCAACCACAAAAATTCATTAAGGGCTCTTTGGTCTTCAAAATCAGCCTGCAAACATCTCTACTTCACACTAGTCCTGCAGGGAGCAGTGAATGAAAACCTTATTCGGATGTTACAGTTATACAGTTTTCTCACATTCCTGGTGCAATGTATGAGACATCAGTGTCCAGATACACTGTAGTCTTTGGGGAGGCAGGTTTGCCATAGACGCTCGATGTGATTCAGTTAAGTCCATTCAATAGGTTGTGAAAGGTTCGGGTGGCCTGGTAGAAACAATGTCCAACCTTATTCAGCAGCTCAACCCTCACGCCCACTCCTCTGTTTGTGCAGTGATGATTCGGGTGTAAGTCATCTGGAGCCGGAGCACCTTGAGAATTGAAAATGAGCCAGTTCAATCATGTGTGTGGTTGTGACGCGGCGCTATTCCTGGAAAAGACTAATCTTCTTTCATTTATTTGTGTTGATAAGAATCATTCAATCACACAGACGTGAAAAACGTACAAACTACATCAGGTAAATCCCTCTCCTTTATCAGGACACAGCATTCCTTCATTTGTATACATGACAACATCACTGACAACAGTGGAGAGAGTTTAAAGCAGCTCACTTACTGTGTGTTGAACAATCTAAGGAAGGATCTTGAAACAGCAACGCCTGCGGTCTATTTTCCTGTCAGGCCCCGACATAATGGAGCAGTGTGGGCACGTCATTAAAAATCCCCACTGAGGAGGACCATGAATCATTTGAAGTTGGCCTGGATGTCTGGAGAGCGTTTATAATCACAGGACAAGCCTTTGTCTTTTTTACTGTACCAAATTATATATAAAAAGAATTTTCCCACTTGCTTTTGTTGGCATCTTGCCATATACAAGTAGTTTTGGTTTTACTGTATTTCAACAGGCTTTGACTGAGATTTATTGGAAAAATTACATTTAAAAGACTCAACTAAACTTAAAGGAGCAGTGTGTAGGATCTGGTGGTATCTAGCGGTGAGGTTGCAGATTACAACTTCTCTTATGTGCCAAGCGTGTAGGATCGCTACGATGGCCGACACGAAAACGTGAATGGCCCTCTCTAGAGCCGGTTGTTGTAAGAGAGTCAGTGCATAGTAGGAAGTGAGTGGTGAAGCAAGAGAGAGAGAGCGGCGGCGACATTAGCAGGGCCGGCTCTAGCCCTTTTGGTGCCCTACGTGAAATTCAGATTTGGCGCCCCCCCACCGATCTAAAACTAGGGTTACTGTCCAACTCCCCAGAACCCTAAATAAACAATTGGTCCCTGATGCTGTTGGATTAAAAGTGTGTTCTGGTCCGGCCCACTTGAGATCAAATTGGGCTGTATGTGGCCCATGAACTAAAATGAGTTTGACACCCCTGCTTTAAAGTAAACATTATTTATTTATATAGCACCTTTTGAGCAAAATTGCATAATACAAGGTGCTTAACAATGAAATGAAAATACAATACAATGAACAGGAGGGAGATAAAAAGATGAAAATATATAAATATATTTTGAATGGATTAAGGATTAAGATTAAGAGAAAGATAAACTAAAAAGATATGTTTTAAGATTTAGATTAAACAGCAACGCATCAGTCTACCTGTTACTCTGGATGAACAGTTTTCATTGGAACTACTTTTTAACAGAGATATAGTTCCTATGGAAGCTTTGAGGTGTTTAATGTGTCAGTTTGTGGTGTGTTGCGTAAAATGAATTTGTGGGGATTTATTTTTTGGTAAACTAGTTTCCGTACTATATCAACACCTCTCTGACGCTGTCAAAACACAAGGTTCACCAAGGTTTTAATCATTGAAGGGCGACGGCATTACACATTCTTACCTCTCTGATGTAAGGGAAACATAAAAATAAAAGTGATTCAGAGTCACAGATTTTGTCCCTGGAGAGCTTTCAGACAAATATGCTCCCAGGAAGAAATACATCGCTGTTTTAGTGCTTTTGTTATAAACCCATTTGTGATTGGTCAAAGGTCTTGGAATTTGGTACAGGCATACTTTGGGCGGGTTACATTTGTGTAGACAATAAGTCACACAGTGGTGAGATTTGTGCCTGATCAGAAGTGTCTTCTATTAGTTTTGGTTTGCCTAAGGGCCCTATTTGAACCAATATATGCTATTTTAGCATTTAATTGTTAAATTATGTTTATTATAACGTAATTTTCGATACATTTTGAGGTAAATATTGGGATAATTTCAAATAGGTTACTTGCTAATTATCACTTAATTACCATGAAATTTGCGGATCTGTACAATTTCAGTTGTGGGCGCAGATGGGTTGATTCCTATGTTTTAATGCCCCCCTATGCGATATATATGCAGAGACATTAATACAGAAACAGAAACACACACAACAGAGGTGTGGGTGAGTGGACTGTAGCTCGGAGATAATCCCTCTTTCACACCCATCTGCTGACCAATGGGAATCTAAGGCCCTGCTTCATTGTGAGCCAGACCAGCAGGCTCAGAGGGGCTCATGAGTCAATGAGTGCACAGACACACAGACAGACAGACACGGGGGTAATGTGTCATGTGGGTGAACCTACCGTCCTGTCACATGTTCAATCTGTACAGGTGCATTTCCAACAATCCTCAAGAGAAGCACAAAAAGGGATGAATATATTCATTTAGAGCAAGACGATGCATTATTTTAGGCAAATCATGAGTTGGCAGTGGTTTGCAGATTAAGATATCAGCCGCGTGCAATGTCCTTCCTCAACAGCCTCATGGATGACACACACACATCAAAATGCACTCACATGCAAATCAACATGATTTCTGTTTTCCCAGATAATGAAAAGGCCAGAGAGGCTACAGACATTTACGGTAAAACAGTACGCAATGATCCGTCTTCGGTCAAAATAAGTGCCACAACTGCTTGTTAAATTGGAAGAAATTATTGGAGACAGACTTGTGGGAAAGTGTTTCCATCATTTGAACTAAAGAAGGTCTTTGGTTACAGTAGTAACAATTGTCAGATGCAAACGATTAACTTACTGCAAGGCATTGTATACACAGTGAAAAATAAAAGTACACTGAAACAGCATGCCAGAAAACATGATATCTGACATTTAAAATATGATCGGACAACCACATTAAAGTATGCCACCTAGCTTCAAGACTGATTTATGTTTTTGACACCCACTGTGAGAGGAAGGGGACACGCAACAAAGGATGACTGTGGTTATACGACATGCAGATACCTCAGTATACTGTAACCCATGAAAGAAATGTAGACAGTATCACAGAGAAGAATGCAATATTCCTACAGATGTAATCAAAGCTCTGAGTATTACAATTTCAACACACATGTACGCTTGGTGCTGGTAATTATAAAGCATAAACAAGCTATTTCATTGTAGAAAGGAAAATAGCTGTGGTGTGTCATTGAAGGTCAGGCGATGTCATGGTATGTCTGTTTGTCATTTTCCTCTGAGCTCAGGCAACCGCCAAGAATGTTCAAGGCCACTCTGAACACACATGACACATTTCTGACATTGTAACTAAGATGATGCTTATCGTTGTGAGGGCTGTTGTTTAGGACCCAGAAGCAGACACAGCTGGATGGTGGTTGAAAGTCAGGTGGGTTTATTATAATAAAGGTGGTGAGAGCGAGGGAGAAGGCAGGGGACAGGCAGGCTGCTGAGCAGGGTGGAGAGGCTGGAGGAATGAGCCGAGGCGGCGTGAGGATGGCTCGATGGGAGGCTTGCATTAGAGTCCAAGAGCACAGGAGAACACAACGTTAACGCAGGAAGCACGAGGCAAAAGCACAATAATTACTCTGGTAACAAATGGTACAGAGCGGCCGAGAATATACCACATGGTAGGTAGAACAATCTGGCAAGGACTGGCAGGAAAACTGGTGTTCTTGTACTGTGTGTTGATCAGGTTGATTGTTGACAGGTGGAGAGTGCAGAGTGGAGAGTGAGACCAGGTGCCTGATGACGAAGCCGCGCCCCTGCCACACCCACACACACAGACAGACAGACAGGGGAGGGGGAGAGACAGGGGAAACAGAACACAGGAAAACCACTGGAGTCACGGCCAGAGCCGTGACAATCGTGTCTTTATAAGGAGAAGGTGCCTGCATGAAGCAAGGGAAGGGAAGCTGGCAAAATTTGAATAATATAAATGCTGTGATGGTTAAAATATGAAGATGTGGTGGTAAGAAAGACAGACTTGAGACTAGGAGGTTGTCATCTTGAATATTTGGACTCTCACCATCCTGTTTTCTTGCTGCAACTGACCCAGAAGGGAACCAGCAAATTGGGGAAACTCTCGCAAGATGGTTACGGTTAGGCAATGACCTTGAATAGTTCAGGTTAGGTATTGACCTTGAATGGTTAAGTTTAGGATAGGTTGTCAGGCAGCGAGTCTCGCAAGAGTTTTTCTCTCAGATCAGATTTAGCAATTTGCGGGTTACCTTCTAGACACGACCCATGATGTGTCTTAGTTGTAATAGAGCCTGTAATGTATGGTGTTGTTTACTCTAACCTAAAACCTTCTGTGTGAAAATAAGTTCATCTTTTACTCAATTATAGCAATGTCATAGTGGAAAATGTTTTTTCAATTTAAAGTCCTTTAGTCAGAATTTTACTAAGTACCAAAAGTCCTGAGTTAATAATTGACTCAGTTTCTCGACAATGAATGAATGACTGCTAATTTTTATAACGTTACTCGACTTGGTCACCAGGTGGTGGCAAAGCCTTAAATATAATGTGCACACAGACAGATTTTAACATGACTTCTCTCAATAACTGGTGTTCATTTGTAGGAATTTGTATAGTTTTACCAGAAACCAAAGCCATCTTATTCTGTGTCTTGAACTTTTTAACCCTTTGTTAAAATGAGTTGTTTGAAAACATAAAGCAAATTAAAATTCATTCAAACATTGTCAATGTTCACCCACTATACATGCTCATACATTTGAAAGTCTGGGGTAGAGTAAGTTAGACTTGTAAAACCAAAATAGAAAATAATGTATTCAGTAATAAGAAATGATTATAGTACTTTATAAGACGTTTATATTTGTATGTATTCTCCTTAGAATCAATTAAGAACAATTCAATACAACAAAATCACAAACGGTGTCCTCAAAAATTATAAATAAATTCAAATCAAGACCTCTCAGTCTCAATAACAATGTATTACTAAAGGAATTTTATTGGATTAGTATTTAGAAGTATTGGATTAGATTATTAGACTGTAAAGGTGGGTTGTTTTGTGTGCATCTCAAGCCCCTTAATGTCTGGGATCATACAGTATGAGAATACAAAACAAGTAAAGCTATGACTAATTCACTCTTCAAATGTAAAGCAACTAAATTGCATTGTTTCATGTCAAATTATCATCCATAACTATCAATATTCCATTTGTTATATTTTCTGATCAAACAGAAACATTAAGGTTTGCATATTGAACAAAACAGTGATTAACAGTCTGGAAGCTGTGAATTAAATCAGCCTCCACGTACTAGTCAATTGTAAATCAGCTCATCAGAGTTTCTCTGCACAAATCTTCCACAGAACTTTATATTATGTTTTCGGACTGACATTTGCTGCAAATGTATGATGTTAATTCTTTTGCAATTTCCAGGACACAAAATACATTTCCAATTTGTTGTTGTCCTGATAGCAACGACTTAAACATTCATCAGAAATTTGACTAGAAACGAGGTGAAGTGATGTTTGTTTGTTTGTTTGTATGGGTCTGATCTGGAAAGTGATGCACCAACACAAAGTCACCAGAAGATGGCAGAGTTGGCTCAGACTGACTCGTTTCTAGTAAATATTTCTGTATTCATTACATAGCAGAGAAGTAGACTTTCAAAATATAATCTAATTCAAACTGATAACCTTCTTGTAGCCTGCAGTGCGATCAGATTATTTTTCTCCAATATTTCCATTAGTCCTAAACTAAATGTGCCCTTACTTGCAAGTGTAAAAAAAAACTTATTTATTTTTATATTTTATAGAAAAATATTGTATCTGTCACCTTATCATGTAGTATGGAGTGATTTATAGGTAACTATTTATAGGTATCTTTAGAGAGGGTAAAGGAGCAAACAGTAAATTAAACAGAATAAACAGTAAATTGGGATTTCATTCAACTCTATATGGTTATCATTCACTGAAACACCACTTACAGTGTAAAAAAATATATATATATTATACACTTAAAGGTCTTATTGATAACATTTTTAAGTAGACGAATATTTAAAAAAACAACAAAAAAAAACTCCACAGAGCTTTTAGAAAGGTGCCGGATAAAAGTATGTGTTTTCCTGAAAAATAAAAATAAAATGATATATATATTATATATTATTATATATATATATAATTGTGAATAAATCATTTAAAAAATGTTAGTGGGTCCAAAATGAGAGTTTTGTTTATCTCTGTGGAAGATGGTTCCCACTTCTAACAAGGCTTGTGAGCCAATAGTAAAACGACGCTGGTATCACGTGATATCTCTGGGTCGTCAGCTAGTGTGGAAAAAACATATAAATGGCTGAGATTGACGGTAACTGCCTGCCAAAGACATGTTGTGAAGTAAATGCAACGAGGAGGGAGAATGCAACATCTATTGGGTGAATATTATCAATGTTATCAATAGCACCTTTAACAAAAGTTGGAATTACTGAAATTCTAACTCAGTGTAACTGGGCCTGTGATTACAGCCATCAAATCTCCTTCAACCCCCAAAAGGCTCAAAGACAAATCTCACATTATAAAGAATTTATTGCAGGCAAACAATACCATAAATAATATTTACAAACTATGAAACATTCCTGTTTATGGGCTCCATGGATTGCTGGTAAACAGTCTTTCAGTCTTGGTTTAACTATGAATCCGTTGTGTCACACTGACATATTATCTCTTCGTACTTCCTGAAATGGTGACTTTAGCCCCAGAAAGATGTTTAAAAAAAAGAGTTTCGTTTGTCCACATTCACATCGTATTATTCGTAGTATTTGTATTTATTACAGCTATATCGCTTCACAGAGTTCCTGACCGCTTAAATGAACCGCAGCCAGATTAACAGGTGAATCATCTTGAATATAGTATGTAACATTGGCAACCTGACACTATTTCAGTCAAGATGAAGGCTGTATATGCATTGTATTATGAAGTAAAGCAACCACCTTACCTTTTTACAGTGCATTTGACATGAAGATGATACATTTCTGAGTCTTTTGGCCTGTACGTTATGCATGGGGCATTAATTAGTATTCAACAAATTATGCACACTTTTGCTGAAATCTGCCTTTCACAAAAGAACTAAAAGAAACCCACAGCACACTATTTCCCTCTTTAGTTGAGTTTAGGCATAAAAGAAATACATTTTGAAATAATTAAAATCAAAAAAGAGAACTTTCCAAAAAAATAAATCTTAATACCTCGAACAATTAAACCTGTTGATTGTCCCCATTTCTAATCAACACTGACTGAAAAAAAGTGTCAGAAGTGCAACTATGAACAGCTCTTTTTTTTGAGTTAAAATGCTTGTTTGCAGTAAAATAAAAGTCTGAACCTATCCGATGCAGTACAGTATGTGCCTGTTGAGTCTCACAGATTCTCACTCTCACGTCATTGTTGTCGTTTCTTCTCCGATTCTAAACAAAAACGCTCAAAAGCTTCTTCTATCTCAGGCTCCATCTCGTCTTCAGAGTCCTCGTATCTGTGAACACAACAAAAACCAGTTTTTTACATCTTAAAGATAAACATGCTGTTTAACTTAATATTAACATTACTACAATATGTGTCAGTCATTGTGATTTACATGACACACAAGCTCACAAACACACACATTTCTGAGAGAGAGGACAGGAGCGAGCTAAGCCCTCTTTCACACCCAACTGCTGACTAAACTGAATCTGAGGCGATGGGTGAACCTGTTGCATTGTGGGCCAGTCAAACTCATTCACCACGCTCAGGGGCCCGCAGGTCAGTCGTGGTCATATGACCTGGGTGAAGCCACTATGCGGTCACATGACCGAAGATGTACCAGCGTGGTGGTGCGGTTGAACTTTTTCAGATTTTGGTTTAAACAAAAGCAGAATTTCAACTGTCTGTCTCTTTCTCAACATGAGCTCTCCGTTTTACACTCAGATTTGTACACGTTGTTTGTACTTTAGATGCTCTTGCTTTGCCAACAAAACCAATAACATAACATTTTATTTCATTTCATTTCATTTTAAAATTCAAAATAAAATGAAATCTTTGATTTCCTTTGGTGGAAGTGTTCTCTGGGCTCGCCTGAAGCACAAATGTGAAGACATTTTGAAAAATCTAATCAAATAATTTGGCTGAAAAGTGAGTTTTTCTTCTCATATTGTATCTAGTATTTGGACACATGGGACTACTGGTTTTGCAATAGACTATTATATTTTAGGAAAAAACAGAAGTCCCATGAGCCCAAAATACTAGATATAGTATGATAAAAAAAAGGTCTATCTCAGAGACTACAAGGAGCACAATCAAGTATTTGGTATCTATGAACTCATAACATTATCATAACAAAGATATGCACAAATATGCAGTGTAAAAAAAATCATATGGAAAACATTTAATAAACACAATGTCAGCGTTTTTTCCTCATTTTTCAAAATTCTTGATTTTAACTATTAATAAAAGTGGGATTTTTTTCATATGATCTAAAAATGTCAAAGTTGTACTGTTAGATACTTGCCCAAAGTATGTCCGTGCCTCATTTCAAGACTTTTGACCAATCGGAACAAATGTTGTGGTATTTTTCAAATTTCATTTTTTAAATATAGTCGTTGGGTACAAATGGGTTAAACCACATCAGTAATTTAATTGTTCATTGTGGAGTTATTGTGAAGGTCATGCAGGTCCATGTGCCACCTGAGGCACCACTGAATGTAGGAAGCAAGTTTCCACTAAACAACCAATGTAACAATGTAATCACAAAGATGTGACTGGCATTGATTCGAGGTATTCTGATTACGGCTTAAGATGTGACGGTTGTATCTTTGAGTGGTATCCATAGCAACAAGCATCAACAGGTGCCCAGTAAAGTAGGAGGCTGTGACCTAAAACAAAGGCATTATTTCATCCCTATGACATGTATGTACTTACATTTCATTTCCATTTTCATTTTCTCCATCAATATCTTGGAAATATTCCTGCCTGTCCAGGATCTCTTGGTATTTCTCAGCATAATCTGTAAAAGCAGAAAGACCGACATTAAAGCACAAAAGAGGCTACGACATGATTCAATATGTTTTCCATTTACTGAAGGAGAAGACTGCTTTTTTCTAGCATTTAAAGGACTTGTTCAACAACATATTTATAGTGCATTTAAGAAAACACTTCTTTATTTTACTGATCAACCATCTTTCACATTAATATAAAGTTCTGTCTGCATACTCCCCATGTTATTCTGATCTATCACCAACATGTTTACATAACCTCACCTGGGTCTGCTGCTGTAAAAGGAGTACCATCTTCTGTGTAGAATGTAGGTTCATTCTGAGAGGAGAAAAATAAATCCATGAAAAACAGAAATGCAGAGGAAAAAAATGTAGAATTAAAAAAAAAAAGAAGAGAGAAATAGGGAGTATGGTCCAGTTGACACTCACCATAAAGTAGTTAGGGTCGTTGTCTGGAGTGGCGTTGCTGGCTGCTGAAGCAGCACGGACTCTGCCCCAGTCACTAGATCTCAGCTCTACTAGTTTCAGAAGCATCTGTCTGACGTCCCTGAGGACAAAAACGCTCATATCAAGAAGTTTTACCCCGGATGTTGATGAGGGTTTAATTCTGAACTGCTCTGCTTTTGGGCACTTCTGCTTTTTGCCACTTTAAGACTGACTTTAGAATGATGGTACATGTTCCTAGTGCGTTAAATAAGCTAAAACTCTTTGGTACACATTGGTTTAAAACTCTGAAACTTCATAAAAAAACAGTATATATTTGATTATTTTTTGAGTGAAAGATTATCTATTCTTTCAAAGTGTTTTGATGATGGATGATTGCAGAAGCATGTTACAAGTTTTCTTTTTAGAGATAAAGTTACTTTAAGCATAAGCCTTGAGTAGCAGCTGAACACAAAAGACAACACAGATATACACACCTGCTGCATTTGGCATCCAGCAGAATAGTTTCTATTCTTCGGATCAGATCCTCCATGTGTGGTTTCCCACTCTCTTTCCAGGCGTCATCCAGGACCGAGCCTGTCAGCTGTGAATTTAAAACACATTCTCATTATCTCACTAAATAGCAAAACTACGTGGAAAGCTTTCGATACAAATCTGTAAACATATCTCATTGAGATTTGAAACCTTGAGCAGTTTGACAGCGCAGATGAGATTTCCATCCACAGGCTTGGAGAACAGACTGTTCATCAGGTCTTTCAGAGCGATGAGGAGGATATTGGCTCGATTGGGAGGTCCTTTTGAGCTCTTTACCTGAATAAATTGGCACAAATATCACGGATACAATGAAAAGGTTGAAGGCATGCTGAGCTGTATTCTGGTGTTGGTTTTTCTAGGCTGGACCGCAGCAAAGCAGGGCCAGCTCTACAAACACAAAAGTCTGTCCCTGACTTACTGAGTAAGTGTTGGAGTGATGAAGTTTCCTCATTGGCAGTTGCTCTTTCAAAATGACAACATGCAAATAGTCCTCAATTATGTCCTCAGGAGGCTTCTACAGCGAGGCGCGGACAGTCTTCAATTGACTCAATTGTACCTTAACCATTTCATAATATGCTACACCTTAAGAACAAATATTACCACGACAGAAAATTGTAGATGAACATTTAATATCCAGGAACACACATTATAGACACCACCACTGACTATCAGTGTAACAATATACGGTCCATCCATATACCCCATTAGGTTTTAACCTAGTCTTTTGTTTTATATGAATGGACAGCTGTCTGTCAAATTAGCAAGCACGCATCCAGCAAAGTGTTTCCCTCAGTGCCACTGGGGCAGCATGTAGGCCCCCCAACAAGGTCACAACCTGCAGTAAGCACTGCCAGTGAGGCTAAATGCAGTGGCAGGTATGGTCCAAATTCTGTGATTCAAAAAAGAAGTCAATATAGTCTTAAAGAGAGCCTCTTACCTCCAGGTTGAGATAGAGCTCTCCCAGAAAGAGCACATAGGAGTGGAATTTCTTCTGAGTCTCCGGGTCTCCTCGAACGGCTGCGTCTCTCCGTTCAAAGTCTGTTTGACATCTACGACAGACAACATTAACTTAACAATGACAGTTCACGTTGCTTTGCACTGACCTTATTATTTGTTGCCCACTAACTTTTCAGTTTGGAATGTAAAACATACTTCTACTACTGCTTGTGTTATACCAACATTTTCTACTGCTTCTACACTTTTTCAACAAAGTAATCATCAAAACATTTTATTTCATGAAAAGTCAAGGGGATTTTTGTCATAAGATCTTGCCTACCCCTGATAGGAACCTACATTAAATCAAACAAAACAGAAATGAATTACCTTTTCATGAGCAGCTGACGAAAGTTGCCACTCGGCGGGCTGACGATGAGATGATGGGACAGGTAGTTACAGAGCCTGGCGCCCGTGTAGGAGAAGTTTGGAATGGCAGTAGACTGCAATGAAAAGTTGTGTGTTTTGTCAGAAACATGCATTTATACTTATATTGAATGTGCATGCTGTGTTTAGACAGGTTTGGTTTAAAATCATATTATTTAATATTTATACAAAAAGCAAAATGAGGCCTGAATGTGTCACCTGTGTGTAGATCAGTTCCACCAGCTCGTTCAACAGCTCTTCAGTAGTAACCCAGGAGTTGAGCATGCAAGTTATTTGTTCAACATCCGACTCAAAGGACCCTGGCGAGGAGCTCAGGTGGTCAAGGAAGTCTGCGACCGTTTCAGCCAAGGTTGGTTCATAATAGCTTTCGTCCTCGTCGTAAAAAGAGGGGTCCTGTGCAAAAATCACAATGCAAACATGAAAAACTAAACAAGAAACCCAGAGTACTTTGTCGTGCTAATGCAAAATAATTCAGTAGCCTTACATGTTAAAATTAAAAATCTAAGTTTATGAGATGCTCTTTATGAAAGTAATAATGGATGCACTACTGACACAATTCCTGCTTGGAAGCTAACATAAGAAGTGAACCATTACAATATAATGTTGTTTAAAAAACACTAGAAAATAAGAGTAATAGTATAAAAATTAAAATAAATCCTCTTACTTCATACGAGTTAATTCCAGCGGGGACAAACTCTGGGGCACTGGCTGAAAGCTTCGATGACTTGACCAAGGAATCCACTTCATTAAAACCTCTGGAAGCAGACGTACTGTTGGCATTTGCACTTTGTTGGGGTTTGCTCGGTCTTTTAAAATCTGAAAGGAGGAAGAAGAAAGATGTTGTCAGTCTTTGTTATATATGTGACACTACTCATCCCACATGGGCAAATTCTCTCGTTTCTTTAAAAGATAAGGCTGGTGATACTCTATACTGATGCTGTTGTAATCTATTCATTAAAAATCTTTCAAAACATTTCCCAAATATACATTTAATTTAGTAAAAAAAGCTCCTAAAACAGCTGGGCACTGCAGTTTTTAGCAAACCTTGCTCAAACGTGGCTCATTGATGTGTTTTAATGATGTAGAGATCACATAACAAACACATTCATATAAAAACACAATACACCAATAGAAGCTACATAAAAAAAAGAGCACCAGGTACCAGGACTGAATCAAGGTTAAATAAATAGATATAAAGTGCTGTGTGCTGTCCTCACAGATTAAAATACTTTATGGCAACCGGGACAAACAATTTTTTATAGATGTTTATAGATGTTTTTGACAACCTAGTAGAGCAATAATATCTGTGGTTGGTTGGCTGTCATCCCAGAGATTAGTACTGGATCATGCTGGCTATGAACTGTAGTGATAGTGATGTTTTTCAGAAGGAAAAAACAAAACGTTTTCAACCCATACTGGTTGATACTACTGTATTTTAGGGGACTTTCAATAAAGCCTTGATTTTCTAATCTTGCTATGTAATCACATGGTGTTGACCACCATCTAGTAACGTTACTTTACTTCCCTAACAGGGTCTAAAACTATTGTTTTTCCTCATGTGCCACTGTGGCAGGTCACTGAACATTTCCACTAGACACACAATTGTTTTGTCTGCCACTTAGGGCTGTGTATTGGCAAGAATCTGGCGATAAGATATTTATCACGATACAGAGGTTAAGATTCAATATATTGCAATATATTGCGATACTGTAATTAAGGCGGTATATTGCTATTTTTAAAAAATCTTATTTTAGGAAAACTATCATAGTATAAATAACAATGCTATATGCATAAAATCTGAGAATAAAGAAGTTAACTTTTTTATGCAATCAGAATAATAGGATCTGCATTTGCATATCTTTGCAAATAAAGTAAAGTATTTCCTGAGTTAATCTTTGCATGTAAATTATTAATTAGAATTCAATACATGTTTTTTTGAGAATTAATACAGTATCACAAAATACAATATTGCAATACTCTATATTTTCGTCCACTCCTAGTAAACACTGTGGTAACAGACAGTAGAAATATGGATCATGTAACCTACATTTTTAATTTAGGAATTGCTTTTTAAAACTAATATTTCTTAATATAAGGAAAACCTATCTGCCACAGCCAACATGTCCCCTGTTATTTGGCAGGTGGCAGCTGCTAACTTCATTCCCTGTTCCCTAACGTTACTCTCTAGCACCAGTTACTTGATCAGAAGAGGAACTAACTACTTCTTCCTCTTTGCTCTGCCTTGCTATCTCAACATAACATTAGGTTAGCTATAATGAATGGTAGCTCTCTAATGTCGTAGCTGGGTAAGACAGCTTTAACTGTCGACTATGTGACATCTGAGTGGGAGCTTTATTTAGACGCTGCAGTTACCTCACATGAAATAACAATCCAACAGGTGCATGTCGCAGAGCCAGGATGCTAAAGCTAGCTCACAGTAATGTTATGTAGCAGCCAGCTAAATAACATTAATATTATCTATTAGCTAGATAATATTAATGTTATGTAGCAGCCAGCTAACATATATATTATATATAATATATATATTATATATATATATATAAATATATATATAATATATATATTTATATATATATTATATATATATATAATATATATACACATATATATACATATATATATAATATATATACATATATGTAAATATATAAATATATATTACATATAAATATGTATATAAATATAATATATATTAATATATATATATAAATATATATATAATATATATATATATTAATATAAATATATATATATAATATATTATATATATAAATATATATATAATATATATTACATTTATAATATTTATATATAATATCTAGCTGCTAAATAACATATATATAATTATATATTATATTATATATATAATATTTATATATATTATATTTATATAAATATATATATATAATTATATTTTATATTATATATATAATATTTATATATATTATATTTATTTATAATATATAATATATATTATTATATATATAATATTTATATATAATATATATATTATATTTTTACATATAAATGTATATTATATTTATATATATATTATATTTGTACATATAAATGTATATATATATATTTAATATATATATATATATATATATATATATATATATATATATAATATTTATATATAATATCAAATATTTATATATAATATCAAGCTGCTAAATAACATTGATGTTAGCTAGCTGGCTAATCACAGCACCAGATTTAGGTTACTGTTAGCCTCACACTTCTTAGATGAGAGGGGATGAACTTGTGTGGCTACAGTAACATTCAGGTAAACACAGTGTGGCCTCCAGTGAGAGCTAGCTGGAGGCATTTAACTGAAAACGAATGTGAAAGTAACATTAGCTCGTTAGCTCGCTGTGTTCTGGTTGCCATACCTCCAGACACCATGTAGTCAGCAGGGCTCATGCTGTTCTCGGGGAAAGGCGGGGTGGTCCTCGGCTGCCTCAGCGGCTCTCTCTGGTTGAACAGCGTCGTGTTGTTGTCTCCGTCCTCCTCCAGCAGCAGCCCGGGCTCCGCTGCATAATGTCGGCTTCTGCCCGCTCCGGGAGCTCGGTCGAAACTCTCGTTCATGTTCAGCTGCTCCGCTTCTTCAAGTCTCTCAGAGCAGCATCAGGATACACAGAACAAAGATGAAGAAATGAGGCTGTTTGACTGCTGTTTAGTTAGTTCAGCGTGGCTTGTGTTTTCATCATAACAAACACAGCCTATCTCTCTTTCATGATGTCTGTTTTCCCTCTCTCTCTCCTGGCAGCTCAGTTCACACACAACTCTACCACCACTTCCTTTATCAACAAACTCGCTGTGGCTGGTTTTCACTGATAGAGTGAGATAGCAGGATGAACATGTCGCCCTCTGGTGGCGCGGAGTGGAAGCGCAGATAGAAATGGTGTAGACTCCAAATACAGATTCTTAATTCAAGTAAATGTAGAAATTAGGGCTGTCAATCTATTAAAAATATGTAATCACCCCAAAATAGTGCTGTTTTGGATTAAAAATATTTATAAAACAATTAATCACGATTGTTTATGATTAATTGGGATTAAGCGCAAATAATTCACACATTTCTTTTTTTGTTCAAAATGTACCTTAAAGGTCCCATATTATAAAAAAAGTGAGATTTTCATGTTTTTTTTTTATTATAAAGCAGGCTTAAGTCCTATATAAATACTGTGAAAGTATCGAAACACTCAATCCACAGGGAATTACACACACAGCCCGTATTCAGAAACTCTGCATTTGAAACAAGCTGTCAGGATTTCTGCCCATTTGTGATGTCACAAATATACAATATTTAGACCCTTTACACAATTTTAAATGTAAACATTCTAAATGTGTCCCACTTTATTTCTTGGTTGCAGTATATGTGAATGTCATCAGCTGACAGGAAGTACACATAGACCCTAACTGTTGCAATTCCGTCAAAATGTGCTAAAACGGAGTGTTTCAGACAGAGGGTAAATACAGGCATATTCAGGCTGACAGTATGAGGAAAATATTTTTTTTTTAACATTACAGCATGTAAACATGTTCTAGTAGGAACACAAAATACAAGTATGAACCTGAAAATGAGCACGATTGTCAAGTATTTAATACTCTTATCAACATGGGAGTGGACAAATATGCTGCTTTATGCAAATGTATGTATATATTTATTATTGGAAATCAATTAACAACACAAAACAATGACAAATATTGTCCAGAAACCCTCACAGGTACTGCATTTAGCATAAAAAATATGCTCAAATCATAACATGGCAAACTGCAGCCGAACAGGCAACAACAGCTGTCAGTGTGTCAGTGTGCTGACTTGACTATGACTTGCCCCAAACTGCATGTGATTATCATAAAGTGGGCATGTCTGTAAAGGGGAGACTCGTGGGTACCCATAGAAACCATTTTCATTCACATATCTTGAGGTCAGAGGTCAAGGGACCCCTTTGAAAATGGCCATGCCAATTTTTCCTCGCCACAATTTAGCCTAAATTTGGGAAAAAATGTAGCCTCCTTCACAACAAGGTAGTATGACATAGTTGGTACCAATGGATTCATTAGGTTTTTCTAGTTTCATATGATCTCTACTGGCATCTCTATTCTAGCTTTAAAAGTGAGCACGCTACAACCTAAAAATCGCAAGTTGGCAAATTAGTGGCATTAAAACAAATTTGTGTTAACGCGTTATTATCGCGTTTAAACTCTTTGTCTTCAGTCACGGTCACATTTATTGAAAACAATTGTATGTTTTTGCCTTAAAAAACCCTGTGTGAATTTTTTGGTTTCATGAAAAAACTCCTGCTTAGGTTGTGTAAATTACCAGAAAAGAAACTATTGAGGACATGACTTCAGTGTCTGCAGCACCGCCCTGTTTGTGGGTTGTCTGCACAACATGAGTGCATAATGATGGACCTGTTGTGTGTGGTTGAATAACCTGATATTGATCTAAAATATTTACCAAAGAACCAATTATATTTAACTGATATATTTGACACATACTTATGCACCACAGAGGGGATCCTGGACCTGTGCAACCCCTCACAAGTGCCTCTCTCCGCTCTCTCTCTCTCTCAGTAGCTGCCCACTACAAACATGTGCTGCACCAGACCTCTCAGTGTAAGTATTCATTAGTTGTTTTAGCCTCCAGTCATTTTCCACTTGTTTCCCCAAAGCTGGATCACATTATGCCACAGAGAATTCCCGTGCTAGAAATGCAGAGACCCACTCTGATGAACTGATTACTGCCCCTATTTGCTCCTATTGCTGATTTTCCCCGTGCCAGCGACTTGGAGGGAGTTCAAACATGCACAAATCTCAGGAATGCACAAGGTGACAAATGCGGAAGGGAGGTCACGTGCACACTCATCACCACCAGGTTTTAAATGCAAAAAAAGTAATGTTTCATCAGTGCACATTATGTAGGTTGCCAAATATCCTTGATGATTTATTGACTGCATCATTAGGTTATATACGGAGCAATTAAAGACAACATCTACAACTACTTGAAAAAGCACAGAAAATGCAATAGACAGTGCTGTGCACGGTGCAGAGATGGTCATGAAACAGTATTCCATATGTTGCCGTTGGCCCTGACTGTCATGGTGGAATGCACTGCGGCATTCCTCTGCATTAATCATTCGTCATGGTGATTCCTTAAACGACCATTAGAGGACAATACACCATAGCCTAAGGCAAATGCTTTCCTGTATGCTGGATTCCTAAAGGTCACACAGCTTTTCCAATGTCGAGTCACAGTCACGGGTTGACGACTTTAGGATGAAGAGTCCGTCTCTCAGCCTCCTTGTCTTCGTCTACTCTCCTGATTTTTCATGCCTTTGCTGAGATGGATGTTTCAAAGAGGCGGGATAAGAGAGCATGAGGCCCGGAAGCCTGTGGTGTTAATGTTCTCCCCGTGGTCTTTTGATCTGGCATCAAGGCAGCTGTCATTGATTAGTGTGTTTGTAGATGATTACTGGGGGAAGTGGGTGGTCAGACACAGGTCATATCTCTCTTTCTCCCTCCAGAAACCTACTAGTGATGCAGACCAACATGACAAAGCTGTTTTCATATTATCCACATCTTTACTATTCAAGCTCCTGCAGCTCTACAGTAATGGGGTGATGTGATGTCAGCATCTACAGGCCATAGCACGGAAGTTACCTCCCTCCCCATTTTGTTGTGGTTGGCTTGTATGTTCCCCGTTTGTTTGGGAACTAATCATTAGTGCAATGGTTGCCACATGGAATATCTGGCGTGGCATTAACAGTTGCCTTTTGTCCCTTCCTACCTCAGAGGGCCAGATAAGAAGAGACTCACCGTGACCTGATTGTTCGCCAGAGTTTCTCACAATACTTGTGAGATATTTTCCTGCAGTTCCCCTCCAATAAAGTGATTTCTTGAGGAAGTAAGACGACTGGCATTGCAGAGGAGAAAAATGGTATTTTATTTTCACATAATAGAGTTCCTATAAAAAGTAAAGAATGCAAAGGAATGCTTGTAAGTGTTCCCCTCCAGTTAAATATTTCACAAAATAAATAAATCATTACAATACAGTCAAAACACAGTGGTTAAGTATCAAACATTTGCTTTAAATGTGTTGTATCCTCTATTATTTAATGCTGTTGTGATAAACTGACCGATCACTTCCCCCATCCATTTTCTATCTCTCCCCCCTTTTATATCTGGTGTCTCACAGGAGAATGTGGATTATAAATAACATCTTCTGCATCGATTATGTCCACATTACACACCAGTTGCAAACTGTTTGGCACAGAAAAAAAGGATAAATATTGCCTCCCCGTGCCACAGAAAACACAGATATCATCTTCTCCCACCAAATAAAGTACATGATCTCAGGAGCAGAGACCATATTGTTGTGTAACAGTGTTAGTGCCTTGTTTCCAAATGGGAGATTTCTCAGTGAATGTCTTTTATTTTACAGCTTTTTTTTCAGTATTGAAAACCTCTCTGTCCAGTGCTGCATGTCCTCCTCCTCCTCCTCCTCCTGTCCAGTCCTCCAGCTCACACCATAATTGGAAGGAAGTGGGTGGCCGTGTTCTTCCTGCGGGTTTTCTTCCCTCTCAGCGGCTTCCCGTGGACATTCAGACCCACGAACATCTGCCGCTTCTTGTTCCTCCACTCGGCCGAAGCGTACGTGTTGTAGCCGTTCTCCTCAATCCGCTCCTTCAGGGTGCAGTCGACACCGAAGTCTCTCTGGAAAAAAAAAACAGTATAGGCATCACGTTTCAGTGTCATAACCCCGGCATGTGAGGTTAAGGCAAAAACACAGATCATTTTCTTGTGCAAATCCAGTGTGGGTGCACACTTACTACTCCTTAATCTACATGTTACTTTGTGTGTAGAAACAGTTAGAGGTTAACATGCACGCTGGTCTGGTTGTGATTGAGAGTTGAGCCAGCAGTAAGAGAAGTAAAGATAAGGCCTCCTCTGATAAGGACAGAAGAATCTAACATTATCTCTCTCTCTAGAGCATCCAGATTGACCCCTGACCCGGATACTAACCGCTCCGTACAGCTCTCCCTTCCTGCTGATAGCCAGATAGTAGTTGCTGTTCAGCCCTTTGATGGCCACCACTCCCACGTCCACCGATGTGATTTCCAGAATACCTATAGGATTCAGCAAAAAGATGTGTCAGCATTTAGTGAGCATAACAGTCATTTGTGCAAGTAAAATTATTTTCCAAGCATGTGTTTGTAAGCAGTTTGAGCTGAGAAAAAAACAACTTTTTCAGAGATAAATAGAAAACAGAGGAAGCAAAGGTGATGAAATGTTTTCCTAACTCGCTGCAGATAAGATTATAGAAGACTCCGGGTTAAATCCATAAAGTTTTACAGACATCGGTGAGAGTAACTAAGGGATAACAACATATTGCATGTGGGAACACACCATGTGGGAATACTGCTGTGCAAAGGCCACAATTATTCCTTCAGCACATTTATCATTTCAGTGATATTATAAAGCTGCTTTACAGCCTACACCTGTGTAACAGATTCCAGCTGCGCGGGCCGTTTAGTCTGAAAATTAATAGGTGGATACCGCCGAGATTCTCAGGTTGTTTATGTTCTGTTTGGTATTTAGGTTTCCAAGTCCCTATGCAAGCAATTCAGGTTCCTCATCGGCTATTAGAGGGGCTAATTTATACCCCAGTTAACGAGGGGTATGCTTTTGCCGCAGACAGCTGCAGTTATTTGTGTGGTCTCGGTATCAGAGGTCAGAGAGATATAACTTCCTAATGTGTCCTTTGACCACAGGACCCACTTGTCTTGTCTTGTGTGTGTGTGTTAACCTCCCCTGTTTCCCATGGCATGTTGGATTTCATGCCTCCCTCCCCGACTTCCTCTCCCCACTTCCTGTGAGCTGTCGTTATTTCATCCCGATAGGCGCACACATGTGCACACACACTTCGGGCGTGGGGTGTGAACTCCAGAGAGCCGACGACGTCCTTTGATCAGCCCCTCCTCTGTCTGATGGCTGTTTGTGTGGCGGCCTGCTCTACTGTCAGACCCACTACTCTCTAGCCTGGTACATGAGTGGACGGTGGAGGACACAGGTGTGCCCCCCAAAAGAACAATCCTCCCTCTTAAAAAAACACAGCGGGCCTCTCTCCTCGTCCATGAGGTCTGGACTGTATCAGTTTCTAGTTCAAACAGTGGCACCTCGGGGCAGTGAGGTCTGAAGCGGCAAGGCGGTGGTGGGGACTGTGACACAACGGCCATTGAAGATCTGAGAGGAGCTGGTTTCTGTATGGGATCGGGTGTCGGGTACGGAGTGAGGATGTAAGACAATCTATGGCGGTCTCTGGCTGCTCTGTAAACATGGGAGGGATGAAAGGAAGGAGAACAGAGGAGGACAGAGGAGCCATGACAGTGAGACTGGGGGTGGAGGGAGGATTAGTAAGGCTGTAATGATCACTGATCAAAGTCAGCCACCGGAGGCAGGGGCGAGACAGGTTGTATATACACACACACACACACACACACACACACACACACAGACACACACAGAGCTGATATTGTAGCAGGTGAATGTGCACTTGCATACAACCTGGCTGTGAAACTATAAGAATCTCCATTCACTGCTCTCTCAGCTTTGGCCCACAAGTGGAGAGAAATGAGCTGCGAGCATGAGAAAACGCCGTAAGCTTCCTCCAGATTACAAAATCAAAGCCTCAAATGTGATAAAAACGCTTTGTACGGGGTCAATTTTACAAACCACATATGAAAAAAAATTTAGCCATAAGTAAGCCAGCCAGCAGTTTCTCTTTTGCATGCTGGTTGCTTTTTTTGCAAGGCTTATTTGATACGCTCTGTTTGGAGTTACAGCAGTAAATGGTGCGTTGGTTGTGGAATGGAGGAACACCATGCCAGTGGGAGTTAAAGGTGGTTTTTCCACAGTGGGATGCCAAAAACGTGTGTGCTTTGCAGCTTGCATTATTCTTTCTCACTCTTACTTTGCTCCTTTTTTTTAAATAAATAACGTTCAGGAGCTGCGTGAATGAGGATATATAGTACTAACAGTTGACAAGGACCACACTGAGTGTATTTACACAGAAGGGATGTTCCCCACCTCGGAAGAAAAGCTATACATCTCAAACCCCCATAAGAGCACCATCTGTTTATTTCCCACGCAAAAAGGCTTTGATTAAAGGAGACGAACGTGCACAAAGACACACACGATCACATGTAACGTATACACACACACTTCTTGAGCCGTGTCCAGAAGCATCTTGCACACATGGCGTGGCCCCTGCAGCACAGGAACACAACTTTAAAGCAACATTTACACACACTATCTTGACAGGCACACCCTCTCACATCATCACAACCTCGGATAATTACCATAACTGTCTTATTCAGATATATTTCACTCTATAAATTCAAGAGAACTCAGCTGTGAATCGTAGATGTTTTAATTAGACCACGCAGATAGCTACTTGGCTGACTTTAACATAATCTGCCTCCCTTTCTTTCTGCCTCTCTGTAACCTCAGCACAGACTCCCAGCGGGTTGGAAAGCCATGTGGGACAGTTTTGCGCTGGCATCCCCATAAATCCGTGGGAGGCTGGATACTGGGCTCTTTAACAGACAGTGAGCCGGGTCCTCGCAGGGCCACAGGCAGCACCCAAAAAACCAAAACCTCCACAACCCATACACCTCTTAGACAACACGTGATGAAATTATGAATGCAGTGCAACTTCTGGCTCAGTAAAAGGCAAGCCATCCCTCCAATCATCGCAAAAAAAAAAACTTGATATTTGTCACTTCAAGGGACCATGGAGGGTCTATACAAAGGACGTCAGCCCTGGGATCATGTCTAGCCCCAGGGGCCAGAGCAAAGACTGAAGCTGCTGTTGTGTAGTATCCTTTACCGTGAGAACCTGATACGAGGGCACATAATCCACACACAGTGTCCTCAGACCCCCTCAGGACACAGCTTTTTGATGGCACCACCATTGATACTGAAGACGCGCAGCTTTGATGTGGCCACAATGATGTTCAGTGCCGTGTCATTCATGAACTTGTACCTCTAGAGAGTCCCCCCCCACCACCATCCCCACCCCCAGCTGTGCTCCCTTTCACCTCAATGACTGACTTTTGAAAAAGGGCAACACGCTCCTAAAAATGAGAAGTTGCGGGTCAATAAAAAGAAAAAGACAGAGGGGTAAATCTTCCAAACATACATAAAGTTTAGGGCGAATTCACACACACACACCACTATTATGAAAAACTGTCTTCAGTTTTACAACTTAAAATAAACTACTACGGCAGCAGTAAAGGCATCACACTGTAACGCAGTCAGTAAATAAAGTCGCCTCTGTCGTGACCTTGTCAAAACAAACATCTCCCCTGACGTTCTGCCATTTCCCCTTAAGTCCCTGTGATTGAACGTGTGGTTTAGCTCCTCCAGGAGGAACATTAAAAGCTTCCATATACACTGAGGGAGGAAAAAGAGCATGTGAGAGATGTATATGTGTGTGTGCGTCAGTAATAAGCGAGCACATGTGTCGTCGGCGGCGGCTGCTATATGATCACACACACCCACTGGAGCATGTGAGTGCCCGCTGGCTGATATGGCACACACACGTAGCTCGCTGCATGGGAGACTAATGAGGACACAGTTTTACTGACTGATATCCCAAAATCACTTTAAAGACGTGTTTCTCCGAGTGAGCACGTCAAGCTGCTTTAAACAAATGTCTGATCCGTCACTGGGGGAGTGGGAGAGAGACACAGAAAGAGTCTAAAAGCATCAATGAGACTGACATCCATATCCTCCACACCCCCTCCCTTCTCATCCCAGCCCTGTTCTTCTGTGCTTGTTATCAGTGCTGTTTACCCAGGGCTGTGAAGACGGCCTGATAATGGCCCGGTTATCTGCCCCTGCTCCTTTTTAAGCCATCTGAGAGCTACCATCATTGTGCTGAGTGTTTGGACAGCAGAGATATCAGTGGGATGTCTGGTTTAAAACAAAAAAAGACGACTTTAATCGTGGGATTCCCTCATCCGAACTACTCTCTGGAAATGAACGAAGAATTGTGCTTTTTATTTAAATTCAATGTTTACACCAAAATTGTGTGTTTGTGTATCCAATTTATGTAATTGTGTTGGTGTTGTGCAACTTTTGGGGTTTAAGATAAGCTTTTTTTCCTCAAAGAATGAACATTAGAAATAAGCAAACATTTAAGAGTGTTTCTTGGTGCCACAAAGTAATCAACAGGTGCTTTTTCTTAAATGCAATATGCTTTGAGATGCAGTGGTTGCAGAGGTTAAAAGCCTTGATTTTAAACTGATGTTTTAGCTCAAATGAAGCACATTTAACTTTTGCAACCTCCGCAGAGACTCAGGTCATCTTTCTGTCTACGTTTCTACATGAATCACAGTGTGTTACTTACTGAGGGGGTCATCCTTGCTCTTGGTTCCGTTGACCTTTCCGTTCTTATCGATCCTCAGGAAAAACTTCTGGAAAGAGAACAGCTTCCTCCTCCGCATGTCCCCTTGGAGGTGATTGTAGCTGCGCACATGCCTCCCCTGCGGCCCCCCAGTCCGACCCAGGGGGCCCCCAGTGGCCCTGGGCCTTGATGCGACCTCAGTCTCTGAAATGTTCAGGGGAACCCTGAGAGTCCGTGGGTTGGCGAGCCTCAGTCTGTCTCTGCGGAGGTGATGGCAGGCCGCCCCGGGTGGGAGGGAGAGGGAAAAAAGCACCAGGGCCACCAGGAGAGGCAAAGACAGGGAGGGAAGCAGCGTTGATGAGCTGGTCCCGGAACCAGAACGAGCCCCTAACCCAGCCCTGGGGCAGGACGAGGCAGAGGCAGCCTTACTCCCTCCAGCAGCCCATCTGATCATGGTAGTGTGCCGTGTGGAGGACTAGAGGCAGCCTCGGAGCCTGGGACATGCTGCTGGGGGCGAGGAGAGGCTGGAAGGGCAGGGAGGGGAGCCCTCCACAGTCCAGACGGGGCGAGGTGGTCCCCCTGCACAGTCCAGATTATTCAGCACCTGGATGAAAGCTTAGATTTCCCTCTTTTGATAGTAAGTCAAGCTGATATTCCACTGACGTCTCCACTGATGATCAGAGTCTGTTTTGGAAATAAAATCAGTCTGAATGAAAAAAGGTTACATAAAAAACAATACACCAATTATTATTTGAGTGTATTCCAGTAACAAACCTGTTTTTTTCCTTTTTCCTTCTGTTTTCTAATTTGTTTTAAATTGTTCTCGGCTGCTCCAGTGTGACCCTTGTATTTCCAGGCTCAATTTAAGAAAAAGGAAAAGAAAAAGTTCACTGATATCCAGGTAGAAAGTTTGCCATGTGTGTAAAAAAAAAACTCCTTAGTTCCAGTGTGCACCACACAGTCTACCTGTCCGACAGCTGCTACACTCCACGAAGCATTCACAGATTTCACTCTGAGGAGGAAAAACAGGAATCAAGACTTAAAGAGGAACGCTGGTCAATCCGGGCGCACGTCAGATAATCCATCTGTCTTCTTCTGCTGCTGCTCCTCTCGCTCTCTCCTCATCTCCTTCTCCCTCTCTCTGTCTCTCTCTCTACCCCCAAATGACTCCACCTTCCTGCAGCATCGAGGTAACGGTCTGGGGAGGTCTCTCTCTCTCTGAGTCAGAGCTCTTGGTTATAGGTCCTTGATATGAGGATTCCTGGTGTGATCTCACCTGAAGGCTGATCACAGAAAATGACTGTGTTGTGTTGTGTTGTGTTGTGTTGTGTGTAGCTGTGTGACTCTGTTAGTTATTTGATCCCTCCCTCCCTCCTTTACTCAACTTCCCCTCTCACATATGGGAGCAAGTACTGCTCTGCATGTGTGTGTGTGTGTGTGTGTGTGTGTGTGTGTGTGTGTGTGTGTGTGTGTGTGTGTGTGTGCCATACAAGCTAACTTATGAGAGTGGGTGAGAGGTGATAGCAGGGCAGGGCAGGAAGAAGCCGTCTGGTAGTATTGGATCAGTCCCTGCAGCTACAGATTATACTGATGATTGCTGTATTGAATAATCAAAGAGTGGTTTTGTTTTTAATGTGTATTGTTGCAAAAAGTAGTATTTTCCACACGGTATATCTAGTAAATACACATGCCAAAAACATTCTGCATACTGCAGCTTTAACCACATCATTGGGCAAAAATCCCATAATAACCTTTCAGCATATATGACGGGAGACTTTGGCCAATCACAGGTTTCAGAGAGAGCGAGCGTTCCTATTGGCGAAGTCCGATCAAACGGTCAAACTAGGCAGCGCTGATCAAATATGAATCAATATTATGTTACTGTAATGCCTATTTCTCGCCTTAAATGTTTTCAGAAACATCTTGTAGTGTACTGTTTAGCTGTAAAATGAGAAAGTTTGGGCTCCGGCTGGTGGGCGGTGCTTCTTGGTTTTTCCTCAACTGATCTCAACATGGCTGCCAGGTCACAAACGTTCTCATTTTACAGCTAAACAGTACACTACAAGATGTTTCTGAAAACATTTGAGGAGAGAAATAGGCATTACAGTAACAGAATATTGATTCATATTTGATCAGCGCTGCCTAGTTTGACCGTAAGTGATTGACTGTTGCTCAGAGACGCCCTTACTGCTTGTTTTCCTCCGATCTGTGAAATCTTGCAGATGCCGTTAGGAGCACTGGAGGAGACCAGAGGACACAGAGGCACATTGTTTTTAAGTTATAAAAATACGTTTTTTTTAAATCATATTTCCTCCATTTCTACCCACTGCTGCTTTAAAAGTTGAAATGGAGCCACTTATTGCTCATTAAGATGTGATAATCCCGACAAGTGTCCGTCCTCCTCTATCTCTCCAGATAGAAATCATATTAAGTTACTATTGCCGGTTCCAGTCTGGAAGCCGGCTTATCACGGGCCATCTTCTCTCCTCTCTCTTTCCCTCGAGGCACTTTATCGTAGTGTGTTATCTGTCCTGCGGCGCTGTAATGCAATAAAGCTCTCCAGTTTCACTCGGCAGACCTCCGCCTTCCTCTGTGACTCAGGTGTCTGAGTGGCCCTCGGCCAATGAGACTCTCTTTTACCAACATCATCTGCCCCTCGAGGCGAGGCACTGTCATAGTGGAGTAGGCATGGTCACTGTTCTCACAAAATACACTGACGAGGCAAAGACAGATAAAAGCTTTATCTCTTATTGGTACAATTGATTTTCCTCATTAGAGTTAGAGGAAACATTCAGAGCAAAGATGGCTGCAGCCCAACACCAGTAAGACATTTTGAGTCTTATTCAGATGATCAAGGGCCGTATAGTGACATTTTCAACAATCCACAGTGGTAAACAGACTTGGTGCTGGCAGTCTTATCTGTTCTCCCTGATCCTCGAGTCTTTAAAGACGAGGTATGTCCTGTTCCTCGCTCTCCTTCCCTTAAGTCCCAGTTTTTAGTGCCTGCTTTAATGTCTGTCAGCGATCTACGGCCTGCTCTTAACCCTTTATCTGGGGATACAAACAAAGCTATCTTATCATGACTTCCTTTGCGGTGTCTCTTCCCACTGTGATAACCTGAATCAGTGCAGAGGAAACAGAGCTGGGAGGAGCGGCCATCACTCATATTGATTATTGTTGCAGCAATAATAGAGGAGGGAGTTTTTCTAGATTTATTTGCACACTTAAAATGTCCTCCACCTGTTTTTTTGTTTTGTTCTGTTTTTTTTATTGTGTAATAAAGTGATTACAGAACAACTGAAGACAAGTACATGGAGCCATAGTTCATTCAGTCAAAAGAGATTATACAAAGTAAAACAACGACAAACAAATGGGCATTTCTTTAACTATAAGGTTTATAGCTTCTTGTCTAACATGTTTTGGTGAAAGAGCAATATGTGTTTTTCCTATTTTTATATATTACACTTTGTCTGCAAACTCCCTACTTATACTGTAGATAAATAAATATTTATAAATAAGTAAATACTAAACACATTAATACCAAATGCACAAATGTCCATTTTAAGTCGTTAAATCTAGTGGAGTAATTGTATTTTATTTTTATTTTAAAAAAAATCTCCCACTGAGGTTAAATACTTCCAACTTCCTATGCACTTTGACTTTTTAAAGTCATTTAAGTGAATTTATTTTTAAATAAATTATATAATTATAAAATAAATTATATCAAGATAGTGTGCCCATTCATGAAACATGTTTAAGAAAAACAATATTTTTGGATAAATATTAGATTAAATACCTTTTTACGGTGGACATTTTGCAATCGGCATTCTCGTGTAATGTAGGGTATTTTTTGCTTACTTGACAATCATGTGCTAAAGCTGCTTTCCCAGCCCAGTCGCAAGAAAAAGGCGTATGAATGCCACGATAATAGCCTTTACAAACGCCGTTCTTGCTTTTGATGTGTCATTTGTACGCCACGTCGAGTGTATGCTACACTCAGCGCTAGTGACTTAGAATAAAAAGCGAGAAAGACCCCTTGGACTTTCAACCAGGAAACCGGTGTTTGAGACCAGTGTTTTGTTTTGCAAGTTACATTAGTGACATTTGTCACATGTTGTTTAGTGACATTTGTCACGTGTTTTCCGTTATTATGCTACGTTGTTACGTACTTATTTTAAGCTCAACCATGATGTTTTTACCTTACCTTAACCTAACTAAGTGGTTTTGTTGCCTAAATCTAACTGCGGCTGTTATCGTAGTTTTGTTGTGTGGCGTACAAATGACACCCGGAAAGCAGAATACAAATGACACACAATACAAACGCCTTTCTTGCTTTTGACGTATCATTTGTACACCATGTAGTCTGTACTTACTGCAATGTAAACACAGCCGCATAAATATGCTACGCTCAGAGCTACTGACGGGCGGGGAGAAGGATGGGTCCAACAAACACATGACCAGTGTTTTGTTTTGCAAGTTACATTAGTGACGTTTGTCACGTGTTTTCTGTAGTTATGTTATGTTGTGTCCGTTATTATTCTCCATACTTATTTAAGTCCAACCATGATGTTTTTCTAAACCTAACTAGGTGGTTTTGTTACCTAAACCTAACTGTGGACTTTATCGTAGTTTTGTTGCGTGGCGTAAAAAATTACACGACAAAAGGCTAAAATGCGTCCTCATGACACGCAGAATGTTCTTGTAATGTGCTATTTATGCGCCTTCCCGTTAGAGCAGGTTGGCTTTCCATAATAAGTATTAAATAGCTAAAATACTGTAACAAGCTCGGACCAGTGTTGCACCCAGTTTACTTTGCATTTGAAATGATTTCACATTGAAGGCATGTGTCAGATTCTCAGATCAGGGTTCAGGGTCTAAAAGTGTGCAGAAATGCCCTCAGCTCTTAGTGTTCTCTCCTCTAAGACAGTAATGTCCTCTGTAGGAGCCTCAGAGGCATGTATGCTGCTGACAGACTCACAAGATTTGCAGGATTTCTTCAGAGGCCAAGGACCAAATTCTTTATAAACGTTAACCGTGCCCGTGTTTTTTCTCCTAAATGCAATATAAGTGAGATTTGCAGGGCCTGGATATGGTCTCATCTCTCTCCCTGCTCCGCAGCTTTAGCATTTAGTTTATCTTCATAACTTCATCTATCCCTGAATTGCATTTCAAAGTTCAAAACAATAGGCAATAGAAGAGATAAATATGCTTCTGATCCCTCCCTACAGGCTGTGGCTCGCCGGGCTCTTACGCTCTTCTCAAAAACAAAAACATCATTACAATAAAGGCAATGAAAAGTCTAATACCGGAAATTTATACGCATCAGCGGAGATTTGATTTCACACGGTGCCAATTGCCAAAAAGAAAAATGAATCAAGGCAAAAAAAACACATGGAAAGATTTCCTTTATTCTTCTTAGCGTGTAATGTGAGTTCAGCTTCAAAAAAGTAAAAGTTCGTTTTTTCACATTTATCTTTGAGAAAGTAGTGAAATCATACAGGTGTTGTTTTTGTTGTATTCACATTAGTAATACTTAATATTTCTCTTCTTTAGACTCTATATGATTTAACTATATGATTTGATCTTGTTTAGATCTTAAGTTCTGGATATTAATTACTTTTATCGTGCTTTTATTGTAAAGCTCGTTGTAACCTTGTTTTGAAAGGTGCTATATAAATAAAGTTATTATTATTATTACATTTATGTGATCAAATTCACTTTTTTATTTGAGTCACATTCAAACAGAACAAAACAAACAGTTGCTTGTTGATCATTTGGTGTGTATTTTATACTGAAAGTAAAAGCAAAGATCACTTTTAAGGACAATAATTGCTGTGTTTTATGTTATTGTATTTTGTGTACACATGTGAGGCACCTTGTAACCATGGTTATAAAAGACACTATAGAAATAAAATTGACTGACTTATTGTCAAAGTTACTGAACGACGTCACAGAAACGGTTGTTCTTTTATTTTGAAAGCATACGTTATTTGGTGATCTATCACGGAACCCAACTGTGATTTCTGACGGCGAAGTTTCTTTGGCTGGCATTACCTTTCTCTTCCTGTAAAGCCGTGACGGCATCGTTACTCATGCAGAACGACGCTGTTTGATCTTTTTGAACCGCTGCCACCCCGCCGCCAGCATAAAATGCATCACTTCCTGTGTGTCATGGTTTTTATTTTCTCGATAACGACTTGCTTGATCCCAAATTAATTACATGAGCTGGGATTAGGTTGAATGAGTCAATATATTACCCACAACTATTTAAACGTCAGATTGTTACTGAAACGTTGACATAGAAGTGTAACATACACCCTAAGAAATATCTTTATATTAACACTTGTATGACTGTATAATTGTCCATACCATGTGAATCACGGGTGTATTTCTGTTTATTTACATTTCAAATTGCATTATTGGACCTTGATCTTTGCTCTGACAACTTCTGGCGGGCCATTAGAGACGGCGACCACGACCGCGACCGCCAGGCACATCATAACATTTCATGCAAGTCTGTATTTCAGCGGTAAGTATTTTTTAGAGAAAAATGATCTAAGTAAGTATTTTATTAGCAGTGTTCGTAGTTTGAAATGTTATATTGGCTGGTTTGGTTATGTGTTTGTATATAGTTAATATTGCTAATGTGAGCTGGCTAACGTAATGTTAGTGAGCTGGTGTTCATGGCACCATTATCATAACTAACCAGCATTTGGTTTGGGAGATTAAAGACCTAACTTTAGTTAAAAACTGAGGAGCTTTGTGCAAGATAATTATTGTTAAGTCAATGAAAATGAGCACCTGTTATTTGGTTATGCCCCAAGTGAATTTCCAATTTAGTTTTGGTTTGTTTCTGGAGTTAATTTCCGGCCTGTGCTCCTGAGTTTTGTTAATCCTGATCCTCGTGTCAGCAGGTGGATCCAGCACCCTGCAATCTGTTGTTCCGTCTGCTCAACACACGGCATCGCGTTAGCACGTCGAACTGTGGAAATCACCTTATTCCTGTCATGTGTCTCTGATTTGGCCTGGCCTCATTGTGAACATAACGGCCCCTCCCTTTTCGGTACACTATCATTAAGCAGATGTTTTACCAAAGAAAAGCACCTCACTCCGAGTTTCTTCAGCTCAGATCCATATGTGGCCTGTGAGGGAGTCAAACTCACAAACAACCGAACTGACCTATGGGAACCATGTGTGTGTCTGTCTGCGTTCCCTGGGGCCCGCTCTGTGTGTGCTGGGTCAGAGGAGGCCGAGGCTTTAATAAAGGAACAGGCCTGGTACAGGGATGCCAGTCTGACTGCCTGGGGGACATGCAGCCTGATGGGGTCCAGATGAGAGCCACCAGACCGGACTTCTCTCTCCAAACCAGCAGCCGCTCGGTGCACGGGTTACATTCCACCGCCTGCCTCCTCCGAGCCCGTCTCTGGGTTTACGCTGGGATTTGAGGGCTAAACCGCCAGATTAAAGGAACATTTCTCCTTTAATGTTAAAGCTTTTCAGTGATCACAGGAAAACGTGTAACCTCATGTTCCTAAAACTTGGCTCACACTGGAGGTCTCTTTTTTTTCTACTGGTCATCAAATGTAAATATTTTATATGTTCCTGGCCATTGTGTTGGGGGGTGTCTGGTAACACACAAGATGAGGTTGCTGTTTCCTGCTTTACGGTGATCAATACATGTTTGTCATGTTATCTTCCCCGTCCTGAACAGGCTCTTACATCATCCTCCTCTGCTGAGTGTCAGTTTCAGCAGGCCAGAGGAATTTACTTACAGGTCAGACACTGAATCAACTGATGCACATTCAGCTGTCCTCTCTATCTCAAGGCAATATGAGGTGACATTATACTACCAAACTTTTTACTAAAACAATATGACAATATAGAGTGGTCCTAAAACCAGGAAATAAGTCAGCATTTTAGCACTTCCTGTTCCCTTGTCTGGAAGTCAATGGGTTTTTAGTTAGATGCTTGTAATTATATCTATGGTTATGTCTAATAAAAACCCCACTTGTGAATTTTAAAGCCTTTACGTATCTTCAAAAAGGTGGTTGCTAACAAATGGCTACATGAGTCTACTAAACGTCATCACACCGAACACTAGTCTGCCTTTAGCTTTGTGGTGATGGCGTGCAGTCATTCCACCATGTTGTAGTTTGTTCATAACCTAATGTTAGCTTTTTACTTCTGGTGATTGCATTTATGCTTCAAAAATCAAATGTCTCCCGTTAATATCGCTGGGTGTATTAGTCGTTGCATGCAAATTTGCAAATCACTGAGCAGGACTGCTTTATGGAAGCAGTGGATTTCTAATTTTTGCATCACTGTGATTAAATACCTTGTATTGTCAGGTATTTAAATTGCTGGATTAGCCAAAAGCAGCCATTCCTGTCTGGTTATTTTATCCAATTTATTTTGCAGAAAAGGTATTATATCATGATATAAAATAACAGTGTAATAGAGGATTGTATATTTCCCAGCCCCAATTAAAAAGCATTAAATACCTTGATGCATACTATCATGCATTGTAATAATCAGATGAAACTAGATGAGATAATGTATATTATAAACAGCTTATTTGTCCACAAATGAGAATTTTGCATTGTGCCCTGAAGCCTAACATTTCCTCTCTGCATCCAAAAATCCAATATTAAAAAAAACACAATAAATACATTTGTATTCTATTCACAGAGCTCAACTTGCACTATAGAGCAATTTGGTGGTTTGATTTTCTTAAAAGTCCCAGTTGATGTTGCAAATAGTCCCGAGTAGTTTTTAGTCATAAATATCAAAATAGCTACTCAAACAACATTTTCTTTTAATAATATTTGTCTTGAAAACCAAATGGAACACACACACGCAGTGCTGCAACAACAGAATACACACCTGAAAGCATCAGTTAGGTTTTGCATTTTGTATTTACCAGTTACCTGCCAATCGGGCATGCTCTAACCATTATTATTATTATAATATACCCAAAACCAGAGGTTTTAGAAGTGGGAGGCGGACCTCCCCAGGGAGGGTCCAAACTGTTTCTGGGCAGGCTCAGTGAATGGAAGTGAAAAAATACCACATTAGTTATCAAAATGAGATCCTATAGAATAGCCTACATGTGTGGTTTAGTTAAAGACATAGTTCAGTGTTGCAGTAGTTTTGGGGAATTTTACAGTTTTTTCCAAGTCAGAAACTAATAAATGCCTCAAAACAGACCTTATTTATGTATTATAACTCATGCCAAACAGCAATATTAGGCTATCTTGGCTCAATTTTTGAGTGTCAGACTGTGAAAACCGCTGCCCTAAACCTTTGGAGGCAACATCTGTTTGCTACTGTTGGCATTGTGCAGGGAGAAAGTCTGGAAAATCCACAAACTGAAGTAGACACCCGACTATTGAATCCAAAACCACAATTGTTTGGCTTTAGTACACTTGCACATTGTGCTGCACGAGCTGTTAAAAGTAATTTTATGGCCATTTTTGGTCTTTTTAGAGAACGACCAGTCATCAGCCACTTACGCTGTTGTTGTTTGCAGCTGAAACTGAGCTGTGCCAGGTCACGTTCACACTGCAGTGACGTTTTGATGAGTAAAGTATAATGACAGCGTTTTCAAATGTTTATTTTTTCATCCACGACTTGCTCACTGACTTTGCATTAGCGTGCTGTGCGTCTACTGTTAACCATCCATGATTTAGCAAGGAAATGAATAAAAAGATGTCTGGTGGGGGAATTTTAAATCATAAATAAGCTATAAAATGAGCTAAAAAGGCACCGTGAAGTCTGGTATTTTCAGGCATTTCCTGTTTTGGAGCTCAATTGCTTCTTTCCATTGTGCAACTCTACAGATTAAGCAACACACAATGATGTAACAGAATGAGGGACGTGGTTAGGTAATACAACTGGACGGTGTTTGCTCCGTCATGATAACACACACATGCACACAAACACACTGCTAGTTTTTAGGACATCATGCTCCACATTGACCCAGTGTTGTGTTACTCCTTCCATTACTGCTGACTAACTCTTGGTCTCTGGCTTGAATGATAGCAGCAGGGTGCACGGAGCAGGGCAGCGTCCGTCCGTGTCAAGTTATCTGGCACAGAGGAGACTGGGAAATCTGGGCCAGCTGAAACCGATCGCTGAAATGGAACCTGGCGCTGCCGATTCACGGCGTTACACATCCAGCAGCATCTGGCACTTGCAGGCGAGAAAGACCTTGCTGTCATAAAAGGTCATAAAGCAGAAGACCGCGATGCAAAGAAGGGTTATTACTAGGGATGTCAAAGTTAATGCAATGATAACGCGTTTAGGCAAATTCGTTTTAACGCCACTAATTTCTTTGCGATTTTTAGGTTTTAAAGCTGGAGTGCAGATACTGGCATCACATGAAACTAGAAGAAGGTACGGACTGTCAGTGTTGCCGACTTGGCGTCTTTCTCACTTCATTTAGGGACTTTTGGAGCTAGTGCTGCTAGCTACTTTCATTGGAAAAGAGTTGGCAACACTGGGCTGGGTTTTTCGGTTGGATAATTTTTTTTAAATCTAGCGTACTCTTGCTGGTTTCTCAAGATTACCAACCCTAGCTTTATGATATCTGCCACCAATATTTTTGTAATTTGGGGGAACTGGTCCTTTAATGTTGAAAATTATTATCACTGTTACACTAGGGGTGTAAGAAAATATAGATACACATCTTATGTTTGGCGGTACTGTATTGATTCTCCAAAACGTCGATTTTCAAAGAGATCCCTTGACCTCTGACCTCAAGATATGTGAATGTAAATGGGTTCTATGGGTACCCACGAGTCCCTCCTTTACAGACATGCCCCCTTTATGATAATCACATGCAGTTTGGGGCAAGACTGTAGTGTAAATGTGATATTTGTGCCTATTATAAAACGGTTTATTTCTGGTGTGTTCTTTATACGCAGACAGTTTTCCTAAAATTTAATTTTTTAAAAGTTGCAATATATCATGATACGTATCGTAACGCCAGATTCTTGCCAATACACAGCCCTACTCTTGTGCATATTACAATATCAACTCCATTTTACACCAGGAGGTTCCTGTCTTCCAACCTGAACAAGATACCACATGCATCATGCCAAAACATTAAAGATACTCAAAGAAAATTTTATTTCATGTCTCAGTTACAAAGCAGTATAGTCACAATCATCTTTTATCGTCACATTCATTGATAGGAGACATGTAGGTGATGTTCCACATGCACGACAACGCCTGTACAATGTCATACAAACACAGCGACCGTCTTTACAGGGACCTGAGAGGGATGACCTGCAACACCTCTTTCTCATCGGTCAATCTCACACCAGAGGAGGAGCACCACAGGTTGGACCGCAGAGCTGTGCAGGTTCTGCAGCCGATTTAATTATACGATTGACAATCGGAACAAAAATGACTAAAGCAGGAACTTGTAACCCGGGAAAATGTAAACACACAGTGCCAGCTCTGAGGACAAAACCACAATTCAAGCAGAAAAAAAAGCAAAATATGTGAGTAAAAAAAAACACAGATTATCATTACTATTAACAATTTAATAGAGGTCTCAATTTATTTATTTACATTCTGTTTTTACCAGCTCACTTTGATATAAAAATATAACTGGTATCTTGACTGTTGAGCTGTGAATCATCAGCACCACGATTATAAAAGCACCTTTGGATGAAGGAAGGATATGAACTGTGGGTTTGTTACTGGATAAAGGAGCAAACTGTTCCTTGTGTTATTAATTTATCACAACTGCGCAAGAGGAAATCTTGTACTGGCTTAGGCTTTCGTAACTTTAAATTGTGCTTCTTGATTCTTTTTTTTAATTATTATTAATTTGACTTTTTTGTTCAGTATGTTTCTACTGAATTATTGTACTTTTCACCAGAAACATCACATTCATTTTATGGCAGATTTTGCACACTGTCCTTAAACATCATTAAACTTGCCTGTTTTATGTATATATATATATATATATATATATATATACAGTATATGTATATTAATTCTGATAAGCATTTCTGCTCACCTCAACATGGTTTGATGAACATTAAGCTCTAATATTAGTAACAGTGTTTTGACTGTACTCTTGCTTTTTTTTATGGTTTCTAACAAAATCCTCACTGAAAAAAGTTACAAAGACCTACATGTAAATAGGTAATAATAATAAAAATAATAATGAAAAATAATATAAAACATATTTAAAAAATTTTACCTTTTTTTTTTTTTTTTTACCTTTATAGGTAAAAATAAGAATAATAAAATAAATATGTATACTTTTTTTCCAGTGAAGATTTTGCTAGAAACCTTAAAATAATTTAAAAAGTGGGCAAAAGTACAGCCAAACTACTGATGATGAAAAGACATGCAGACTGTTACAAAGGTTAGAGCTTAATGTTCAACGAGCCACATTGAGGTGACCATAAACGCTGATTGATATGTGCTCGTTGTGCTCATTAGCACTTTGGTTTGGACGTGTCGGTCTGTGGATGGCATGATCTGATGTCAGTATTGCGAGAGGATCCAGTACCTGTTACTGTAGTTGGGATGAGTCCATTGTAATGTATGTGGGTGTGTGACCCTGGCTATGACCCACAGGTGAAACAACACTGTTTTTGGATCGACCTGAGAGAGCAGCGGCCCAGCAGCTTCAGCTTGTCGCAGAAGCGAGAGGACAGGGTGTTCTTCCTGCAAACTGGAGCTGGATGAGAAGAAAGAAATGCCATGAAACACTGCAGCAAAGATAATATCTAGATTATTTAGAGTAAGGTTTGTCACAAAAAACCCAAAGACAGACTGTAATGTTGTAGACATTGCGTTCGCGTGACAGTGGAGCTGCTGGGACAGACAGACAGACAGACAGACAGACAGACTGAGCGTTACAAACCTTTGTTGGTCTTGCATTCCTGCATATTGCACTTCCTGAGTGTTTCTGGTTTGAAAATCTTCTCACAGAGGCTGTTTGGCATGAGGGCCGAATCCTGCTCACTCACACAGTTGACTTCACGCTGCTGCTGACCCCCACCACAACTCACAGAGCACTACACACACAAACAGAGTGATAATTTAGTCTACTACTAGGACTATTACAACTGCCAGAAATTTTTTTTTAAAATGGCAAACAACATTTAGAAATGCCCTCAATGCCTTGAGGAAATCTCAGTCATGTGTGACTGACCTCGTCCCAGTCCTCAGCCTTCCAGTGAGTGCAGGGCTTTAGACTGCACGGCTCTGTGCCGTTTGGCCTCAGTGTGGTGCTGCAGCGATGAGGCTCGGGGCAGTACACCAGCCGCTCCCTGACGCCTTCGCCACAGCTGCCAGAGCACTGAGGAAAACAACGGTTTAAGAGAACAGGAATTTAAATCCTCAGTGTAATATAGTAGAGGCTACGTCTTGTAAAAGAACAATGAAATCCATATGAATAACTTGTAAACAGAACACAAATCATTCACATATATAGCAGATTAGTTATTTTAAAAAAAGCAATTTATGTAACATGCAACAGTGATTTGAATTTTCAACATTAAATAGTCAGTTCCCCCAAATTATACTGTATATATCTTGAGGATGGATACCTCAAAATCTAGGCAAATAAAACCGAAACTATCTGCATGTACTCTCATCATACTCATCATCATCATAGCATCTACTAGAGGTAAGACACACAGTATCAAGACAGTAATTATAATATATAATATGGGCACATCCCCATATGCACAAAATTTCTGTTTATATGATTATGGTTGTACTTTATTAATCTCTAATCTCTGCCATACAATGAAACAAGAAAAGGTAAAATAGATAAAACATAGCAATGTAATACAATACACTATTAGACATTATTATATAAATAGAAATAGAAAGTGAATCCCATGTTTTAGTGGATGGATTTATTATCATTTTGGAATGGTGTTTGACTCCATGGATAAGGTCCTTGATTTATATAAACATGTATAACTCTTTAAATCCGTAAATGATGCCAAAAATATAGTATATGATTATATATATATATGAGATGTGATGTGTATCATGCTCCTACCGGTCCCCAGGGTGATGCACTCCAGGTCATACAGGGCTTGTGGGAGCAAGTCAAGGTGCTGACGGGTCTACTGGACACAGCTTGACAGTGAAACGGTCTGAGGGGACGTTTGCTCTGAGAATCGACACACTGGACTTCACGGTACCTCCGTCCCACCACCGCACAGTGATCTGGACACTGAGGAGAACATCACAGTGCAATAAAACGGCTCAGAAATACAGGACAAGTGAGAACTGCGACAGAAACAAACCCATTTCATCAAATGGAAAAGTAACAAGGATAGTAAGTGGAATTATAATTAAGTATTGAGTGTAATGAATTAAGTGGATTCAGTGACAGGAGGAAATCTAACGTTACTCACGCTGCTCCAGCTGCCGCTGTGCCAGGTGGCACAGGGCTGCAGGTGACATGTGCGCGCAGGCTCAGGTCTCTTCATGCTGGCACAGTCCTCGTCGTTCTGGGAGCTGCACGCTACCGTCCTCCATATCGCTCCAATCCCACACGTTGTTGAACACTGAGGAGGCAGGGGGATTTTCTGATTAAATCTAGCCTTATTATTTATGTGTGCAATTGGGTGATAAACTGATTAAAGTGACATGTGAGGCAATAATACTGTAAAGTAGATATTTTAGGAATCTCAAAAAGAACAAACAGAAATTCTTTAAGAACTGTATGTTAGATTACTTTTCACTGGATCATAAACATTAAAGTGCAGCTAGCTAATCCCCCAACTAACTGTCTGTTGTTTTTAAACCACATTATGCAGTTGCAAGCAGACAGTTTTGAAAACTCCCCTTTTTTGCTGCCAAACAGCTGACTTTGATGAAGAAATTTTGTATTAATACGAAACTAATTTCCCAACATCCACGTATGCTTATTGTTGGTCTTCTCTACAGCTGCAACGACTAATCAATCAGTTGTCAACTATTAAATTAATCACCAACTATTTTGATAATCAATTAATCGGTTCAAGTAATTTTTAAGAAATAAAAAAGTAAAAATTCTCTGATTCCAGCTTCTTAAAATGTGAATATTTTCTGGTTTCTTTACTCCTCTATGACAGAAAACTGAATCTCTTTGAGTTGTTGACAAAAGAAGACATTTGAGGACGTCATCTTGGGCTTTGGGAAACACTGATCAACATTTTTATAGACCAAGGAACTAACTGATTTATGAAACAATGAGTTAATCGACAATGAAAATCTTAGTTGCATCATTAGTTGTAGGTCTAGTCTTCTGCATTTTCTGGTTATGCTTTTTGACAACTCCATACTGAGGCTGAAAACCTGCATAACAAAGTTTCATTGAAGCACCTGTAGAGAGTTTTCAGTCCCACTAGGAACTCCAGTTCCATGGAAGAAAAATGACTTAACACAATTAAAAAATAAGGCAACGAAACGCTCACTGTGATAGATTACGTAAATTTCATGTCTGCAGGACAATTTTCAAAGCTTTATATCAAATACACCAAATACCTCGATATCGATATTGCGACGATATTGTAGGTTTGACTACTGGTGCTTTCACAAAAGATTTACTCAATAAGATTTTTGATAATCATCAGTAATGTGGATATAATTACTAAGTGGGTGACATCACTTTACTGTAATGCAGCCTTCAAAACCAGGAACACTTAGGCTTTTTTACGATATCCAAAATCTAAGACAATGTCTAGTCTCATATCATGATATCGATATGATATTGATATATTGCCCAGCCCTAATAGCAGCATGTCTGGACGGGAGGATCTTTAGAAGTTATGGTATGCCTTGGAAAATGTCCAGCATTAATGTCATGTCTGTGGGCTACGTGCTAATCTACTGGTATGGTTCTTTATAGAGTCGGATAATATGGTCATAAAATGTCTGCACCCACCTCGCTCCAGTTTCCTACAACCCAGAATATATCCTTCCTGACCGGCTCTCTGGCCTTCACGTTGCTCTGGTCACTGACGGAGCCGGGACTCTCTGCTCGCTGGTTTTGGTTCTTGGAGCGACTGCCTTTGGACCAGGACGAGGGCTTTTTAGCACGAGAGACAGAACTGTTTTTCTTGGGCGTCACCGCCGGCTTCTTTAGTTTAATGACCTTCACGGTGGACTGGGGCAACGCTGCGGTGGTGAAGGGTTTTCTCGCAGTTGTTGAAGGAGCTTGTGTCGTGTGGTGCATGGGAGTGGTGAGGGGAACGCTGTGTGTCCGGGGGCTGCGTGGGTCGATACGAGGGGTGGTGTGGGGGTTGATACGAGGGGTGGTGTGTGGGTTGATACGAGGGGTGGTGTGGGGGTTGGAGACGGGATAGTGGTGAGTGGTCTTTTCCCATGTTTTAGTGCTGGTGTGTGGAGTGGAGTGGGTGACGGTGGGTGCTTCGGTTGTGTGCGTTGTAGGAGGACTTGTTTGTAAAGTGGGTGTGATGAGTATGTGTGGTGCTGGCGTGGTTGAGTTAAGAGGATTTTTGAGGGGTGTAGACGTGGTAACATCCAGGTCAATAATCCCCTCCTCCTCTGGTGTCCTATCCTCAACAACATAATCATATCCTGGAGTATACATCACCACATCTGGCGTACTTCCCTGCTCTCCCTCTTCCCTCTCTTCTACCTTTTCCTTTTCCTTCTCCACGCCATTTCCTTTTCTGTCCTTTTCAGCAGAATCTTCTTTAGATGGGAAAACTTTCTCTCTCTCATCCTCATTTGTTCTCACTTTAACATCGAGCTCATCTGTGTCTATGACTGTGGTTTTAGGGGTTGAAAGGGATGTGGTGGTAGGGATAAAAGCAGTTGTCGTCTCTTTGGTGGTTGTTTTCTTCCTCACGGTGATAGCAGCTGTGGGTACAGCTGTGGCCGTGGAGCTAGTGGGAGCCCAGGTAGGCGTAGGTGTTGGATGCTTGGGGGGGTGGCTCTTAGGCGGGGAGATGCGGCGGTATTTAGGAGGAGGCCCGGGTCGTCTACGGAGACTTGAGTTAGGGCAGCTCTGCAGGGCGCACAGTGATCTGGACCGAGGCTTGGTTGAGAGGTCGCAGCTCTTCTTGGGCGTTAGTGCACACGTGACTGTACGTGAGCGAACACTTCCTCCACATGAGACTGGGCACTGCAAAGGAGGAAGAAAACACACATTAACTTATAAAAGAACAAAGTCAGAGAGATAAAAGCTACAGAAAAAACAGAATAACAAACGGAAGAAAACGTACCTCTTCCCAGTTGCCGACAGCCCAGTCCTGTCCACAGGGTATGTCTCTGTTGCACGGCACCAGAGGTTTGGGTTTAAGGAGATGCTTGCACTCGACAGGATGGAGCACCCTTTCCTCCCCAGAGACTGTACGAACACAGAGCACCGTTCGCTTCCGCACCCCGTCTGATCCACAGTTGGCTGTACAGTGCTGCCAGCCGCCCACCCACCACCTGAGGAAGAGGCAATATGGAGTCATAGGAGTGCCACAATAAAGAATAAATCTGTAAAAGGATAAAAAAATAAATGTGGAAATATAAAGAGGAATAAAAAGAAGAATATATAAGTAAATACAAAAAATTGAAAAAATAAATAAATAAGTAAATAAAAAATGTGGAAATATAAAGAGAAAGAAATAAAATACAAAATAAATGTAGAATAATTCTAAGCATTTTCATTGATTTTCACATTTATTTGTTCAATTATTTTGTATATATTTATTTATATATTTTTAAATACTGTATATATGTATTTTATACATTATTCATTTTTTTCTGTACATTTCTAATTTTGTTTTAATTATTTATTTTGATATGATGTAATTTATTTTAATCCCATTATTTTTCCTTTACTGAAATCAAAACAATACTTTTTGAATACCTTGTTTTGAGGAAAATAATTTTTTTCTACAACAAAACCCTTTTTTCATTTTACCAAAGTTCTAAAATGTTTTATTTTCCCGAAACACAAACAACTGTTCAAGAACTTTACCTAAATAAAATAGTTTAAAATTGGCCAAATATTGATTTAAATCAGGAACTATGTCATTAAAGAATAAGTAAACACTGATGCCAACTTTCTGTACTTGTGTTCTACGAACACATTTAAGTCGTTACCAAAAAAGTATTCAGGTTCCATAAGTGATTGAAATAATTTGTTTCATTGGTTGAATTTTTGCTGTTTGAGGGGGCGAGTAACTGATAAATCTAGATTAGGCAGTGAAACAATTTCCTTTTACTTAAATCAGCCATAATATTTTATGGATAGCCTGGTGACGCTCCAATATTATACCTGCAATGATCAACAAGAAATATTTATATAACTAAAACCACAATGTGTGTTCAGGTCATAATAGTACTGACAGTGACAGAAAACATCTAAAGAGTATTTGAGAGAAAGAACCTTGCAGGACAATCCATATTCTTGCATTTTCGGTGTCGGTCTTCTAGACGGCTGGCTGAGTCACACAGAGACTCGTCCACTACGCCCAGGTCCACCTCAAAGCACCGCGTAGGCTGGTGCTGCTCACCTAAAAACATTCAGGAAGCAGCATAACTAAAATGCTACTGAAATCCTCCATCCTGCACACATTTATAGAATGAGATTTTTTCTTGTCAACCGACCTAAGCCACAGGTGGTGCTGCAGTCCGTCCACGCCCCGTGCCTCCACCTGAAAATGGGCTCGATGACCTCATTTCCTGTCCCTTTGGTTTTCTTGATGGTGTACTCGTATTTTATACCGTGGTTCTTCTCTTGAAACAGCAACTGGAGAGCCACATTAATTATTATGCAGAATATCATTTCAACATTCAAATATTTGACATATTTATCAGAGACTACGTTTACATGCACACTCATATTCCACTATTAATCTGAATATGACAATATTCCTAATTTGATATGGGTCATGTAAACAGCATATTTCGTTTAGATTATTCTGAATGGAGCATTTTCCGATTAAGACATGTGGGATATGCAGATATTATTCAGGTTTTAGGAGCATTCTTTGGACACGTATACAGGACATTCAGAATATCCATCCTGATTGGGGTTTTACGGCACTTTGTGACACACGCAAACTCTGTGCGTTGTATACAAACCAACTAGCCGACAGTTTGCAGAGATGCATGCCCAAAAGAAAAGAAGGAGAAACACGCCTACTTTTAAACATTATGAAAGACTTGGATATCAACAGGTTTTTGGATATGCGCAAATATCGTAATGTCGACCTTTTCAAGAAGGTGGTTGAAAGAATAAAAGAAGGAAGCGGTGTTTGCATGGTCCAACAAGTCTGCCAACACTAGTGGAAAAAACATATTTTGACGCAGAGAAGCAAAATGGCACAAGCGGCTCGTGCCGTTCTACTTTTCCATATTTTGACGTGATTAACGGCATGTTAGGGCATCGACCTCTGTCAAACACAACCAAGAATGGCGTCGACGTGAGATTCACAGGCCGGTGATGAGGATGCCTTGAGGTCCTCAAATGGACCAGATGAGGATAATGATGATGATAATGGAAAGAATAGGGAAAGACAGACTAGGTAGCCACTTGTTTAGCTAAATGGTTTGTTTGTAGGTCAGCATGAAGTACATAATGGGGACATTTTGCGTTAATTGTAATATGTAAGGCTGCATGTAAACAGGAATATTAGCAGAATATTCATGTTCATTAGCCATGTAAACGGCTTAGTAGGATTTTTTCGGAAGGGCAAAAACCGTCACATTTGGTGCCCGTAAATGTAGTCAATTTCTCATCAATTTGATTCCAGTATCTGGTGTCTTTGAAGCATTTGAGAAAACAATTGCTTAGAACAATTGCTTTATTATTATCTTATCCTTCACCCAGAAATGTATAGGCTGGAAAACATGTAACGTTTGCACGCTCTGATTGGTTGGTTATCCTTGACGTCCCTTTTTTCTATCCCTTATTGGTTGAAATCCCCCTACACAGACACTGGGTACAAATGTAAATTACTGTTTACTTCTATACATCTCAGAAAACTGAAACACTCCCTTCAAACACATTAAACCTCTGTATTGTGATGGCCTACCTGCAGCATGACCGGCTGTTTGGTGGGTCCAGGAGCGGTGAGGTTCTCCATGTTCCCGCTGCGTTCGTAGTAGAACGTCGTCCCGCCGGCCTCGTACTCCCCGTTCCACTGGATGATGAAGTTGCCGTTGAGGAAGTACTCCTCCTCCGACGCCTCGCTCCTCAGAGCCAGGAAGTTACCTGCCTCCTCCACTTCCTTTACCAGGATGTCCCGCGCCCCCTCAGGTATCACGCCCACGTCCACGTACCCTGGGGAGAGTGGAGAGCGGAGTCAGAGTCACAGCGAGGTAATGGATGGCCCACCATGGCTGCTGCCACACTCACATCCAGACTACCAGACAGTCTCCCTCTGATCTTTAATAGAGGGTGGGCTCAGTCTGTGGGGGTGGTTGGCATGTGTGTGTGCGTGTGCGTATTCGGCGTGGGGGGCACTGCCCTGTCTCTGTTTTTTATTGTGTGTGGACGGGGGGGGGCTGGATGGGGGAGGACGAAAGCAGCTATGAGTAGGCCTCTGGAGTTTAATGATGTTTGTGGGAAGGTGTGTGTGTTTCTGTGTTTGTGCAAAGGAGGGGGAGGTCTGCCCTCGCTCTAAGCCTTTTGAAGTCTTACACATCTGGGCTGGTTATCTGGAAAGGATGCTGTGCGGGGCAAACACACACAGACAGAGAGAGAGAGAGAGAGAGAGAGAGAAGGAAAGAAGGAAGGATGTTGTTTTAGAGTCTCTTTCTCTATTAATCTGTCTTCGTCAAGTGTTGATTCTGCATGTGAGTTATGCTTTTCCAAGCGCAGTAAAATCAGCCAAAGACGTGTCAGTCTTTAGGCAAACATGGGCCTGCAGGCGCACACACCAGCCGTGTATAGCAGGACAAACAGCTGCACAGTGTGGACAAGGAGGCTGCCATGACAACAAAGGAACAACACAATTGTGTAATGCTAATGAACTGTCCTGAAATGACTTTCCGCCTGTAGACATAAATTTGTATTCTGTGCTTTTTCACACTGTTCTGGTGGGTACATCAAAGCGTTTGCTCATTAGTACGTTGCCTGTTTTGTGTTACCGCAATTTTATAATTGGATCAATTCTCATGTCTGGATAATTCAATTTGTGTCCAGCTGTTCAGATATCCTTTGTGTTAAACTCACCAAAGCCTTCTCCTTCATCAAACGACTTGTAGACCGTCTCACAGCTCGTGCCATCGCCCAAGCAGACTCCGCAGCGATCCTCCACAGCGTTTGAGTCAATGCCATAGTCGCAGCCTACCGCCTACAGACAAAACACACGTAAATATACAATCGGACACATTACAGAGTCACGTAAGATGGAGGTTTGCACAGAAAAACTCCTCCCTCCGTTATACTATCTCATATCCTGGTCCTCTATAATCCCCCCTCGTCTCTTTTAGTCTCTTACCCAGCCACACTACCTTGCACACTCCGTTGACGCAGATGTTTCTGGACTTGTTGTTCATGAAGCACGGCGTCCCGTCCGTCACAGTATCAAGCATCTTCTCGGAGAAATACTCAACGACTGGTCGACAGTGCAGCTCGCAGGGGTTTACTAAAGATGGTCGAAGGTTGGAGAAAAGAGGAGTTTCATTTAGTTTAATTACAATTAAATGTGAGTCCAATCTACTAATGTCAAGCCCAACTATCAGGAACAGGACGGGGTTGGGAAGTAACTAGGGTTGTCAAAGTTAACGAGATAATAACTCGATGACGCAAATTAGTTTTAACGCCACTAACTTCTTTTTTAAAGCTAAAGAGAAGATACTGGTATCATATGCAACTAGAAAATCTAAGAAATCTATTGGTACCAAGCATGTCATACTTAGCAAAGGAGGCTAAATGACGCTCCAAACTTACACTAAACTTTGGCGAGGAAAAACTGTCATGGCCATTTTCAAAGGGGTCCCTTGACCTCTGACCTCAAGATATGTGAATGAAAATGGGTTCTATGGGTACCCACAAGTCTCCCCTTTACAGACATGCCCACTTTATGATCATCACATGCAGTTTGGGGGCTAGTCATAGTCAAGTCAGCACACTGACACACTGACAGCTGTTGTTGTCTGTTGGGCTGCAGTTTGCCATGTTATGATTTGAGCATATTTTTATGGGCAATATTTGTCATTGTTTTGTGTTGTTAATTGATTTCCAATAATAAATATATACATACATTTGTATAAAGCAGCATATTTGTCCATTCCATGTTGATAAGAGTATTAAATACTTGACAAATCTCCTTTCAAGGTACATTTTGAACAGATAAAAAATGTGATTAATTTGCCATTAATCATGTTTAACTATGGATAATCATACGATTAATTGCAATTAAATATTTTAATCAATTGACAGCCCAAGAAGTTACTAATTACATGTAATCAGGATTACATAATAATATATATATATTTTTTTAAAGTTACTTTAATCTGCCCAGATTACATTTGAAAACATGTATTATGTACACATCAGATTATAGTTACATTGTCAAAAATTACTTGATTACATTTTTGATTACGTCTTTAAAATATACATTTAACATGTTTTTGTAATGGTATTTTGATTTGTATAATAATATAATATGTTCTACTATATATCAAATTAAGTTTTGTTCTAGTTTTGTCAGTGATGATTTAATGATTTAATGATGATTTATGGATAGTGGAGTTTTTGTTCCTTTTTATTTCCAATGAAAATGATGAACATTTTGAGCTTGTCTTGCATAACAAGAGCAAAGTCCTCCATGTGGCCTTTGATTTAAAACAGCTGCAACAAAAACTTATACAAAAGAATGTTTTAAAATACACACACAGTACACCTGTAGTTTGTGTCAGTGCTGTTTTTGGGAAGGTAATCTGATTTGACCAACTGTAAATGCTGAATATGCAAAATTTATTTTATTTGCATTGAAAATTCTTTGAGAAGAGAAACAAATAATATTTATGGAACTAAAATTGTGTGGTTGCAGCTATTGTTTTAGTATAAATTGAATGATTATTTTTGGATTACTTCAAAATCAAACATTACAAATATTGCAGATTAGATTAAATGTTTTTGTAATTCAACAAAGTTACTAATTACAAAAGTGCCATGTAATTTGTATTCAATAACTGACTACATTTCAAAGTAATCTGAGCCAACCCTGGGAGATGATGATGAAGACCACATTTTCACTGAGACATTTTTGTATAATTTCTAACAAACAAACAAAAAACTAATGAGCCCAATAAAATTACATTAATTATGTAGAAACAGTGATCTGAATTTGGGAACTGAAACAAGGCACAAAAAGAATGTGTGCAGACAATTACTTCACTGAACTGTACTGAAACATTAATGTCCCTGCTGAGATACAGTAGAGCTGCATCGCTGAAGGTTTTCTAGTGTAAATGCTGCCCTCTGTTGGGTGAAATATACAATCACAGCTACAGATTTTCTGTGATATGAAAAGAGGGCTACTGGCATAAGTGTGTCTGTCTATCTGTAGTATCTGATTTTATATTTGAGGCTGTGATCACTTACGTGGGTTAGACACAGGAATCCACGTGTAGAGCTCGTTTTGGTACGGCACCGTGTCAAACTCACTGCACAGCATCTCTCTAAAGGTCGGTTTATCCTTCTGGCATGGTTTAGTGTTACAGGTCCGATAACGTTTCCTTTCACCCGTGCAGTACTTGCCCCCAAACTCTGGTCTGTGGAAAACACAGAAGCACACTTTGAATCAACCATATGATCAGTTTCAGGACGTCATGTATAAGGTTATAATAATTTTTAATTTTCAATTAGTTTTTATTTTATTTTAGTTTTGACTTTTTGTTTTCATTTTGGTTTAGTTTTAATTCAGAGTGCGTTTGCATGTTAAGTTTCAGTTTTTATATAATAGTTTTACTTTATTTTTTTTACAGACAGGTATAATGTCTTAAAAATATATAGCTACATATACCAATTCATGTTTAATCTTCACGCTACTTTAGTGAGAGAAATTGCAGCATGAAAGAATCTCCTGGAAGATCAAGTCTGTTTAAATTCTGTGATTCAATGTCACGAGAGTTGACGGAAATTCATGCTGCCTCCTTTTTTTGGTAGTAACTAAAAAACAAAAACTGAAATGAATTTACGTTAATTTGTATTACTTTTTTTACCCAGGCAATATTGTTTCACTTCAGTTTAATTTTTCTAAACGGATATTGTTTTTAAAGGGACTGTTTGTAACTTTTTAAGCATATAAATTTACCAGGTCGGGATCCCATGTGCGCTTGCATATGGCTGGAGTCTCCTCCTCTGCCTGCTCGCCTTCACTAACACACCGCGCGCGTTCTCGCTGTCTCGCTCCACCTCTAGACGTGAACGCGCGCTCACTACACACTGCAGAAGACTTAGTAGCTCTGAGAATATCTAGTGAATGTACAGTGGACGTTTGTGCTGAAATAAATGCTGCAGCTCCTCCAGACCAACAGAGGTTTCCCGTGTCTTGTGAAGTGACGGGGCTCCGCAGCGAGAAATGTTATCATCTCCGACCGGGTGCTGGTGTCTCCCTGCGGGCGCAGTCGGGAGACGATAATGTTTCTCTTCCTGCTTCAGCCCCGGCACCGACCCGCTGGGGCTGAAGCAGGAAAAGCCAACACTAGGATCAGCAGTGATGCATTGAGAGATCTTCATCTGGTCAGCTAACATTACTGCCAAGCAGGTGAAATATAGTGATATTGTGGTTTTAGCTGACGTGTGTCGCCTCACTGTTTTGAGCAATGTTCGTTCATGTCTATTTAAAGCGAGCAAAGCGCGAGCCCGACGCTGACTTTCATTGACTTAACGGCCACAGGTGTCGCTGTTAACAAGCATTTCTGAAAGTTACAAATAGTCCCTTTAATTTCAGTTTTAGTTTACTATAATAACCCTGGTCATGTGTTGTTGAAGACATGTTAATGGACTGCAAGACAGGTTTAATTACAGAAAGAAGAGGGTGAGAAATAGTTCAATGGCAGCTCTTACTTCGGGTTGCTACACTCCCTCTCTGCTGACTGAACTCCAGTTCCACAGGTCCTGGAGCAGTGAGACCACGTACTCCACTGTCCCCAGCCTCCATTCACCGTCTCTGGGAGTTTACCCACAATCACACACTCTCCTGAGATACACCACTGTAGGAGAAAATAACACACTAGTAATATGACACATTTAATACTCAAGGCTCTGCGTCAGCACCACCCTCGTATCCGTAGTGTTAAACCATCTCCATCCTCAGGCTAATGAAATCAACACCTTAACAAGACAAAGCAACTGGCACCACCCACCTTCTCTGGTCCACAGCGAGTGCCGTCTATAGGCGAGTCCAGTTTGGAGCGACAGGAGCCGTTCACTGAACACCAAAGAATCTGGCAAATGTTCTGAAAGAGAGACAGTAATCCACAAACAGTGAGGGAAGGACTATTTTATAAAAGATTTCTGACATTTTCAGCTGGTGTTTAGATGCACGATACTCACATCAACCTCGTGGCAGAAGGTGGCGTTTGGGCCGTACTGGAGTTGGCACTGGTGGTGTGTGGTGTAGCGGACACCGAGGCGAGCCAGCGGGGTGGTTAGGTCCCTCTTAGATGGACGGTCATCCAGACAGAAACCCCAGCCACGACTGAGACAGACAAACAAAGATGTGATGTTGAATGTGTGACCTTTTGAAAGAGATGAAGAAGAGAAAGGGGGCACAAGGTGTGGTGGTTGAGACCGATACCTGACAGAAACAAAAAGAGAAAACTGAAAGGTCAACAGGAGAAACCCTTGCTTGTGGCTACTAGCATGCTTTGAACATTCAGCAAAAGTTACAAAAATCTTTGCTTTTATACTGCACTACAGTCTCCTAGCCCAGTATTAAAGGGGATATATCATGCTCATTTTCAGGTTCATATTTATATTTTGGGTTTCTACTAGAACATGTTTACATGCTTTAATGTTCAAAAAACACAATTTTTTCCTCATACTGTCTGTCTGATTATGCCTGTATTCACCCGCTGTCTGAAACGCTCCGTTTTATCGCCTGTCTCTTTAAGGGCACCTCCTGCAAAAGCCCAGTCTGCTCCGATTGGCTTGCAAGAAAAATATGACGCACGTTTGCAATGGTAGTTCTCAAGCCGTGGGTGGAGATACTAGGATGAAGGGCGATATATTAGGCTCGTTCGAGATGAGCCAGGCCTGCGCAGAATCGATCACCGCCGATCGGCGCACAATGCATGCCGGTTGGATTTGTGTCCGACGCGATCCCGACTTGCGACAACCTCACGAGATCGAGGCGGACGTAATTTTTAAAGCCAGGTGCCGTAGTTGCTCTTCACCGACCGCAAGAACAAGGGCATGATGGGAAATGCCAGGCTGTCGCCTGATCAAAGAGCTGATTGGTTCTTAGTTTTGACAACAAACACCATTTATTGTAGAAAATCCGAATTTTCTGTGTAATTGTAATATTTAACGCTAGATTGTAGGATATTATCTCATGTTGTGCAATGAAGGTTTAATCTGTCAACAGACATATCTTGAGTGGTTGATAATAATAATAATAATAATATAACACTTATCAAAAGGAGCAGCATTTACAAATTAAGGCAGACATAAAACTCACAGTTTGAATGTCCAAAAAAAAGATCATAAAAATGTCAGAGAAAAAAGTCTGAAAAATATTCCAAAAAAAGTCTGTAAAAATGTCGGACAAAAAAAGTCCGAAAAAACAGATCTGAAAAATGTCCGAAAAAAAAGATCTGGGAAAAAATGTCCGAAAAAAGTCTGTAATATGTCTGAAAATTTCAGAGAAAAAAAAGTCTGAAAAAAAAGATCTGAAAAATGTTGGACAAAAAAAGTCTGAAAAAAAAGATCTGAAAAAATGTCTGAAAAAAAGTCTGAAAAATGTTCGAAAAGAAAGTCTGAAAAAATGTCCGAAATAAAAAGTCTGAGAAAATATCTGAAAAATGTCGGACAAAAAAAGTCAGAAAAAAAAGATCTGAAAAATGTCCGAAACAAAAGTCTGAAAAAATGTCCGAAAAAGTCTGTAATATGTCTGAAAATGTCAGAGAAAAAAAGTCTGAAAAAAAAGATCTGAAAAATGTTGGACAAAAAAAGTCTGGAAAAAAAAGTCTGAAAAAAATTTCCAAAACAAAAAGATCTGAAAAATGCCCGTAAAAAAAGTCTGAAAAATGTCCGAAACAAAAAGTCCGAAAAAATGTCCGAAAAAAAAGTCTGAGAAAAAATATCTGAAAAATGTCCGAAAAAAAGTCTGAAAAAAACAGATCTGAAAAATGTCCGAAAAAAAAGATCTGGAAAAAAGTCTGTAATATGTCTGAAAATTTCAGAGAAAAAAAAGTCTGAAAAAAAAGATCTGAAAAATGTCGGACAAAAAAACTCTGAAAAAAAAGATCTGAAAAAATGTCTGAAAAAAAGTCTGAAAAATGTTCGAAAAGAAAGTCTGAAAAAATGTCCGAAACAAAAAGTCTGAAAAAATGTCTGAAAAAAAAGTCTGAGAAAAAATATCTGAAAAATGTCGGACAAAAAAAGTCAGAAAAAAAAGATCTGAAAAATGTCCGAAACAAAAGTCTGAAAAAATGTCCGAAAAAAGTCTGTAATATGTCTGAAAATGTCAGATAAAAAAAAGTCTGAAAAAAAAGATCTGAAAAATGTTGGACAAAAAAAGTCTGGAAAAAAAAGTCTGAAAAAAAATTCCAAAACAAAAAGATCTGAAAAATGCCCGAAAAAAAAGTCTGAAAAATGTCCGAAACAAAAAGTCCGAAAAAATGTCAGAAAAAAAAGTCTGAGAAAAAATATCTGAAAAATGTCCGAAAAAAAGTCTGAAAAAATGTCCGAAACAAAAAGTCTGAAAAAATGTAAGAAAAAAAAGATCTGAAAAATGTCGGACAGACAGCCCACAAAAAACTGACTGGGTTGTCTTATTTCACAGTTTATAGGTTGGTAGACACTCCAGATACCCAACTGTATGAAGCAACTATTCTAATAGCAAAACATGCTGATTCTCGAAGTTTGGTGGGTCAGAGTTCAACAAACATGAACTCTGACTTTGCTCCAGGTGAAATTGTTGTTGTCAGAAAGGAATTCTTGAATTCACTATTTACACAGTAAAATAATGAGAGTCAAAGCAAACATTTGCAGGTAAGTGTGACCGTCCTCCAGTGTTCCTTTAGGCTTCTCTTGCTTTTCTGTCATTTGATGGATTTTCTGGCTTCAAATGAATTGCGCTTATTCATCATATTTGCACTTTTGACGTTTGTCATGGTTTGCTACACCTGAATGTCTTTATAACTTTGCTTTTTGTTCCAACACGCACCACACCCATTGTGGATTTATGGATAATTTTCACTGCTTCCATTCAAATCCACACTAGCATATCCACTTTATCTGCATCCAGGAAGAGTCACTGCTTGTTTGGAAATTACTCCCATTTTCACAATGATCTCACAACCCTGATAATTCATACTATTTACAGACCACCTGTGTGTTCCCCACGAAGAAAAAACAGTATTAAAACAGAGTAAATGATGTTATAGTTTTATGATTCATGACTTCAGAATAAAGTATGAATCCAGCCTTACTCAAGGAAGCGTGTGATGTATTCTTTGGAGCAGGAGGACCAAGTGAGAGGCGAGCTGTCATACATCAGCTGTCTGGACATGATGAACGGGTGCCTCCCCGCCAGCTCACAGTCGTTCCCCTGACCATCATGATGGATTCCAAAGCTGCGTTCAAACACAACCAACATGACCAATTATGATATTATCTTCACACAAAGAAATGTTTCACAAGAATGGACGGCCTTCAGCGGTTGGACCTGCAAAAACCTGATTGTGCCTCTGAACAAACAACTTGTTGATCTTAATAGAATTCTACAGCAACGTGTCCCAATCCTGTGATAAAAGCACGAAACACATTTGTTTCCAAATTTAAAAAATCCAGTCCAAAGTCATTTGATGACTTTTGTTGGTGCATGTCTTACATCATTTCCTGTTAGTACAACGCAGTAAAGTACTTTCATTTCTTGCCCAAATAGAATACCGTGAAGATTTGTACATAATGTATTCATTGTAGAGAGGCAAAGTCCCTCCCCTTCAGGTGGACCACCGTGGGACCTTGTTGCACCATGACTCACATATATGTTTGTCAATTTAAATTTGTATGTGTACCGTTGCCATTGCAACCGCTGTAGCGGGCTAACTTCCGTGTAAATCAACTTGCGTCAATTTTTCTTTGTTTTTACCTTTATTTCTTATAATAAAGAAGACATCTTACATTTTCAAAAGGCATTTACCAACAAATTCACTTCAGGAAACGGGCCGTTGATTTCTCCGTCTAAAGACAATTTACAGGGCGTCTGGGTTAGCTCAGTTGGTAGAGCAGGCGCCCATGTAACAAGGCTTGGTCCTGACCGCGGCGGCCCGGGTTCGAATCCGGCCTGTGGCCCTTTCCGCATCCACTCTCTCTCTCCCCCTTTCCAAGACTATAACCACTGTCCTCTCAATAAAAATGGAAAATGCCCCCAAAAAAATAAAATAAAGACAACTTACAAGTACATAAATTGTGGCAAGTCGTGGACTCACTTATGCTGGCGTGACGTGTAAAACAACAGCGTTGGCGTCTAATGTGTGTGTGTGTGCGTGTAGTCCTGCCTTTTCGGCTGTCCCTTTTACAAGTGAGAAGAAAGAAAGTATGAATTGGCCTTAACAGACGTCGATTTGGCACTTTACGTCCGCACTGACGTGTGTTGTCACCATAACAACTAACAACAATCGCTATTATCTTTTGTACTAGTCAAATGACCACGCCAAACATTTAATGTCTGTTCTACTCCTATTCTAGTTCTATGGATTGAACTGACACTGAAGCTACAACTCAACAACGCTCTAGATTAGAAAAATGGGGTTAAAGAAAATCCAAAAGATGAGAACAAATCAAGCTTTTCTGTCTGTTCACTTCCACTGTGATTAAATGATCTACACCCAAATCACATCAATCTCAGGTATCAATCTGTGTTTATGTTTGGTTACCAGATACTAACTATTAGGGCTGATGCGCTAATGCCAGGAGATTTAATGACGCAACTGTATAACCAATCATGGTAACGAGATGCTTTCTTTGTCACATGGCCCATTGTTACGATATTCCATTATTCAGGGTTTCAAACACAGACCTGTGGCCCATTTCATGAGCGACGGTGAAGGCGACAGGTAGCCCTGAGTCCTCGTTGATGTTGCAGCTGCGGTGCGGTTGACACATCCCAGACAGATGAGACAGACCCAGAGTCTCACAGGGCTGGTTCATTCCAGCACAGATGTCTTTCCTGGGGAGGAAACACAAACACATTATGTACATGACATATTTCCACCATAGGAGGGCCTCGCATCAGAGCACATCATCTATCGAGATAGCAGCTGACCTACAAGTGCATGTTTGTGTGACACTTGCCTAGTAACCAACACAGCCACGTCATGATGAGCCGGGTGTGTGTCACTCTGGGGGTTGAGGTTTTTCTGCCAAGCACAGAAACTGGACAAAGTGGTGTCGGCATGGTGAACGATCTTCAACCCTTTCTGCAACAAACAGCAGAATTAGAAATAACGTTCTGCACATCTTTGGAATCATTTGGATATTTTTATATTCTGTCATTTGAGAAAATGTTGAGATTATTTTTGACCCTGAAGAAAAATGTTTGTTTTCATTTTTTCACAGGGAATTAAGTCTGCAGTGTAGGGCTGCCCCCTCTTTGTCGATTAGTCGACTAATCAGTTGTTTTTTCAGGTTTTTTTCCATGCTGAATGACTTATTTCCAAGAAACTAATGAGCACATCTCTGGTAAACACAAGATTTAAAGTTGTGCTTTTGTGTGATTCCTGGTGGAGAAACTCAGTTTCATAGATCTGTTGATTAAATCAACTAATCGATTGGTCGACTAAGAATTTCTTTGGGCGAGGACGGCTCTAGTGCAGCGTCAGCTACAGAGCAGTAACCCGTAGAGGTACGTAGGTATATATAGTTTGCGTTCCAGCAGGGACATACAGTTGTTCATTACACTGGTGATGACGGGAGTATTTTTAATGGAAGCCAAGAAAGTTTTTATAAGGTTTAATGTGTGATCAGACATTTTTATTGGGACAAACAGGATTTTGATTGTTTTTATGGTCGGTTTGTTGGATTTGTCACACTCTTTGCTATACGTGGAAGTCCGAGTCTATAAATCAAGGTGAGTTTAATGTTTAATGGTGCTTGGATCGTCAGCTGGATACTCTGGAGCTTGAACCACAGCCAAATGAAGGAAGTCTCCCAGTTTACTTCACCTCCTAACTCCCCCACTGAGGAATGCTTCATAGATGTGCTTAGTGTTTATCTTGTTCCAACTTTAATACATGCGTTGTGAAAGAAAGAAATCACATAAAAGTTTCTCGAGAAAACTCTTTCAGGAAAGTGTTACCTCTTCTCCCTGGAGTAGAATGAGGCGAACCAAGATGACGTGGATGGCGTTCCCAATACTGGCATCATGAAAGATCCCAGCCACCTGTCAACATAGAAACCATTCACCACTAAAAGTATCACTTAGAGCAGATGTAAAGAGTAAAATCTAATTCTAACTCCTTACCATGTTCATGATGGTGAAGATGTAGGACTCCACGTTATCACTGCCGTGGTATTCGATGAGTTTGGCGTCAGCCACCACCATGGTCTCCACCCACCGCTCTCTGCTGACCGAGCGCTGCGAGCGGGACTGAGCCTGATCCTCCCCCCTCTGCTGCTCCCTCTCCCACTCCTCCCGCTCCCTCTCCACCTGGACCGAGTCACTGGGAGCATCTAAAGCGTGGATAATGGGAGACATCACTTGCAGTACACTTGTGGCTTATCCTCGCTTGACACAGGCGCAGACACTTGTGTACAATTACACAAACATCTGCAGCTTCATACACACAAATTCAGTTACACACCTTGAACTCCACAGAGGCTGGGTGTCTCTTTGGACTCGAGGCTGCGTTTCTTTCTCTGACTTTCTGTTGTAACTCTTGGATAGATGATATGGGGCTCTGGAGTCCCTGCAGGCTCATCGGGAGACTTCTGGACAGGTTCAATAAAGTAGTGTCCCTCTGGCAGCGAGAAGAAGCCTCTCTGAGGAAAAGAAAAATGACACAGATGAATATGCATCGAGTAGAAATGAGCATGTTTAGGTTTTCACCAATCATTTCCTGTGCACTGAAAGGTCACAAATCTGAAAAATAGGGCAAATCTATTGTCTCAATTATTATGGACATGATGTTATGCAAGTGCAACAACAGATCACCAAAAACTGTAGTGTTTCAATAATTCCCACACTTAAAGGTGAGAGGTTGGACTGTTTCTGCTGAAAAAGGGCATTCCTCAGTAATTTCCATCTGGGTGGAATCCATCATTAGCCAACAAGATCTGAATATGTTATGCTTTCTCCTTCCCCGAGGCACATTCTCTGTCTGCGGCAGCCGCAGCAGCAACACAAAGAGTTTTTCCTAAGCATGCCATGCATGTTCTTACTGGTGCAGACTATTCATTTGCTGATCGGCGAGGTCTTCTGGCGAACGCACACATAGACAAGTACATAAATACGCGCCCCCACACACAAATACATGAAAACAAAGCAAACACACAAAAGAGGCTTATGTCAAATCTCTTGACTTTTCATTGTAAACACACACATAATGAATGTTTCACCTCCAGCGAACTGTTTGCACGTTCTCTTCGTTAAGTTGATTGTGTGTGTGTGTGAGCCCAAACAAGCCCAGACTGTTCCCGGATGAACCTCTCCCCTTAAACCAGCTTGCACTGACTGAGAGAGAGAGATGCATAATTATTTTAATGGCCAGACAGATGCATAACTTAAGTAAAATAGTTTGAATTTTGCATGTTAAAATGTTCATGCACACTAATATGTAATGTATCCAGGATATATATAAAACACGCTTCACGTAATAATGTCAAGGCCAACTCGAAGAATTCTTAAAAATATGCTTGTTGCATCTGATTCTTGGATCTCCTCTCAGTGTTTGAGGAGCCAAAGGCAGATGTGGAAAATTAGGTCACACAGTGCTTACAGTTTGGCCAGTTGTGGTCCCCGGGGTCTACCCTGCTGTTTACTGCAGCTCCTCACTATTCAGCTTTCTGGGTCATCCTGACATGTTTTACATGTGTTTCTTGGGACACGTGTTTCAACTACATTCATTCAGCAGTCTGCAGAGCTCCGAATGAGTATCCAGTTTCTCCATTCAGGGAGTTCAGAAAGGACAAATCTAGAGGAGCACTCCCTTTGGAAAGACTATGTTTCTCCACCTGTTACAACCAACCTTGTAAAATAATAGAGCTTTCACAACCTGGAACAGAAACTGTGTAGCTCAGGCTTCTTATTTCATGTAAAATACCCAGGAGTACAACAATAACGTAGCAGATCATAAACAAAAGTCCTCTGTATATGTCAAAACTAGGATTAAAGTGACGGCAGGCGGTATATTTTTGGCATCATTGGGCAAAAAATTCCTTTCAGCATATTGTGATTCAAGTGTTCTGAGAGAAACACTTCTGCTCCTCCTCATGGCTCTGTTTTCAGGCTTTAGAAAATCTAGAGATAGAGAGAGCGTTTCTATTGGTTGTGCTCCGGCTGGTGGGCGGTGCTTGGTATTTCCTCAACTTGATCTAAATATGGCTGCTGGGTCACAAACTTTCTCATTTTACAGCTAAACAGTACACTACAAGATGTTTCTGAAAACATTTGAGGAGAGAAATAGGCATTACAGTAACAGAATATTGATTCATATTTGATCAGCGCTGCCTAGTTTGACCGTTTGATCGGAGGTTGTGAGTGATTGACAGCTGCTCAGAGACGGCAGACTCCAGCTCGGCTCTGATGGGTTGTTTTCCTCCGGTCTTTGAAATCTTGCAGAGGCCGTTAGGAGCACCGGAGGACACAGAGGCACATGATTTTTTTCAGATTATCTGTCTCATGCACTACAGTCAGGATATAGTGACTGTTTCATAGAAATAATTTTTTTTAACCATATCCCCTTCTTTCTACCCACTGCAGCTTTAAATAAAGCAATAAGAAAGGCTTTCCCACTGACTCAGAGTGTGGCCTTCATCCAGGGGTCTCTGAGTTGCGGTGGACTCATGCACAAAGCATGCAAGGCTGATATGTCAACTGGGAACGCTTCCCTGTGCAGAAAACACTGATTTCCTCGTTGCTCTGTATCTCATTCACACACTCTCTTTGCCAGGATTAACATTTTGCCAGATTAAGATTTGTTTTTGCATCTGCATCATCTCAAACTCGTACAAAAATGTACGATGCATACAAGGCCGCCCTACTATATGTTTTCCTGAGCGTTAAACCTCCGAGTGAGTCCCAGCAGCGAGAAGCAGGTGGTTGACTGCAGATCAACCAGGAAGGAATGCTACAGAGAGGCCCATCCAAACATTCAGACCATCGCTCTGCATGATCTGTATGATCTGCATACCAAATGCACTCCCGTCGTGCAACGCGGCCTTCAAGGCTCTGCTTGCACGGTGTGTTTATGGTGTTACTTGTGATCCTTAAATGACCAGGTACAGATCTTGTGTGATGTCTGTGCTCAACACACAAAGACAACTTGAAAGGATACCAACTAGGACTTCCATTTGAACTAAAATAGGGGATTATTTCACAACAGTTTTTGCTCTAAATCCTGCTTGATGCCAGATCAAACAGTGCTGGACTAGAGTTCACTTCTGCCACCTCTTCTCACTCTTCTGCCACCTCCTGCCCTCCTCCTCCTCCTCACCATTAATCCCCCTCCACTGACCTAGAGGAAGCGTGCGAGGGTGTGAGGTGCCAGAGCCAGGGGAGGTTACCATAACACAGGTCTGTGTTCTAAATACATCGGCCATGTGGAACTGCTTTACTTCTGTTTCCTGCTTCTGTTGGTTTTGTAGTGCCGGCCAACTGGGTCTGGAATAAAGTCCTTGCTGTTACACAGCCTGTGGCCTCAGCAGTGATTAGTGGGACACAAGGAGAGGTGGGGGCGGATGGTGCTCATTACTGCAATATGATTAATCACAACTATTTTCTGCCAAACTAACTTTTCTTGATAATTACAGGTTTCACTACAGATAGATAATTCTGCCTGTGAGCTAATTTCTTCCTCAAAGGTCAAAGACATTATCATTTTTCATCTGCATAGTGCGAAGAAACATGCATTTAAGTGAGCAAAATACCAATATAATGGGTCTGAACTTGCATGATCTTTTGTGTTGTGCCTCAGGGATTAAAAAAAGGCTCCACTGAGAAAGCTTCAGCTTTGCTTGAATTGAAGGTTTTCCCAGGGAAACAAAATAGGACAATGACAGCAACCTCCATCCAGTCCTCATGGTTTCACATGTACAGTAAATAGCAGGTGAAGGGTAAACTTGATCTTTGTAAATGCATTATCACCTGTAAAGTAAATATGGCTCACTGCAGCACAGCTCCATTTGTTTGAGCAAATGTGTTTCTCAACCAGAAGTGGGAGTTTAAAGGGATAGTTCGGGTGTTTTGAAGTGAGGGTGTATGAGGTACTTATCCATAGCCGGTGTATTACCTACAGTAGATGACGGTCGGCACGCCCCCAGCATCGAGAAACAGACAGGAGCACCGACACTAGAGCAAAGCATTACAGTGCTGTGGACGGGGACGGCAGAAAAACTTATTTTAGACACCTAAAAAATTAACATCCGTTTAAGTGTACGCTATATTTTGAATATTTTCCGACGCTAACTGAACTGAAAGTGAAACTTATCTGTACTGTTTTTGTCATTTGAGCCCGCTGGCTTTGGAGAGAGCATAGATAAGTTTCACTTTCAGTTCAGTTCCCCGTCGGAAAGGAGAAGGACAGGGCTGTCTGACGGCAAGATGAAGCGGTGAAAATATTCTAAATAGAGCGTACACTTTGATGGATATTGATTTTTTAGGTGGCTAAAATATGTTTTTCTGCTGGCCCCATCCTCAGCACTGTATTGCTTTGCTCTGGCGCCGGTGCACTAGTCTGTTTCTTCAAACTGGGGGCGTGCCGAACATCATCTACTGTAGGTAATACAACTAGTATGGATAAGTACCTCATACAACCCCACTTCAAAACACTCAAACTATCCCTTCAAATCGTGTTAACAATATTGTGGCTTTTATGATCCTGCTCTGTCACCTGTTCTGTACCAGACTTCCTTTATTTTGTTCAGCCATTCAAGCACAGTCAGATGACAACACAACCATCTCACCTGCCCACAACCATAGCTCAAGGCAGCTATTTCCTGACAAGTTCTGTTGTGGAAACATATCGCAAAGTGATTTGCTGCATCAACAAAGACGAGAGCAATTTCATTGTGAGACTGCTGATCAACAGGAGAGGTGGGTAATTAGCACTATTAAAACCAATCTTTTACTCATTCTCCATGTTTTTGAGGAAAAATAATTTGAGTAAAAGCTGAAACGATTAGTTGATTAAACTATTAGTACATCAAGAAAAAAAATGAATTCTCAACTATTTTGATAATTGAGTTTCAATTATTTTTCAAGCAAAGTGCCAAAAAGTTCCTTGTCTTTTATAATAGTAAACAGAATATATTTGGACTGTTGGTTGGACAAATCAAGCAATTTGAAGACTGTGAGGGGCATTTTTCATTATTTTCTGATATTTTATAGACCAAATGAATAATCAATAAATGAAGAAAATAAACGTCAGATTCATTGATAATGAAAATAATCATTAGTTGCATGCCTAATTTGAGTGCTTTAGTGCAGTAGTTCTCAACCTTTTTGTGTCAAGGACGCCTAAATTGGTACACATTACATCACGGACCCCCATTTGATAAGATTTCCTTTTCAGGGACGTCCATCTGAAAAGATTTTGGTTGTTAGATATGATTAAGAGCATAATTCTCTAGTTGTCAACTACAGTTGAGGAGATAACAATGGAGGAAGTGAAAACTATGATCAGAATAATCACTCTTATGACTCTTACTCACATTGGGTTCACTTCTATAGTGAATTAGATAGTGAAAATAAACTATTCTTTGTTATTTGGGGACCCCCTGGAACTCCCCTGGTTGAGAACCACTGTGGTTTACATCAGATAATCAGGAAAACTGCCCTCCTAACTATTGTAAACCAATGGTAAATGTTAGATATGTCTTTATCATGTTGTATATTTTTGTTCCACATGTTTCCTGTTTGTTTAAAGCCTTTAGTAACTCCAGTCTTGTGCTACATAAACAAAAGATTATCATGAATCTATATTTCGAAGCAGTCCATCTCTCTCTCCGTCTCCTGAGTGGGAATGACCTCCACAACAGCTGGCAGGGTTTCCCTCCCACATCTGTCTGGCTGAGTCTTGCTGTTTAGTGGTCTCTTTGTGGTTTTAGCTGCTATAAACCGTCGTCCACAGAACAGAAAATCAGCGTAATAGATCACGGTGGTTCCCCTGGTAGGTTGGAGAGAAGGGACACACTGGAGCGTTCGGGATTGCAGAGAAAAGAAGCCCTCTAGACGCGGTAGGTTGTAGATAATTGGAATTTAGAGCGACATAGCACGCTTCTCAAATGAACTGCATTTACAAGATTTTGGCAGGAAGAGGCAGTGCAACCCACACAAACATAACAAGAGACGCAGGAGGCAAGACCCTGCAGGAGAGGCATTCCTGTTGTGACACAATCAAACACGAACTCCGAAACATTCTTCAGGACTAAAACTGACACATCCCATCATTTCAGAGCCGGGAAGCTCCTCCTTTTCCACAACCTCTTGAATGGTGAATTGGTGAATGAAGGTCTTAAAAACTCTAACCCTTCATCTCCAGAAATGTTCATATGGTGCATATCACTTCTCATAATTAAAATTCTTCATATGTTGAGCTGCTCTCTGGTCTATCTGTGGTCCAGCTGTCTTCTCTCCTTTGTAGTTGAACTACTTTTTTGATCAGAAACATTTCAGCAAAAGTGAAAAAAAAAAAATTCTCAGAACAAAACGTATGGCCGTATTTCCTGGCTCTGCATCTGTCAAACCTTTTTATTCCAGTCTATATAAAATGTGCCGACATGTATTACTGGAGCCCTATCTCAGTGCAGAACAAAGTACCACTGGTGGGGGTTGCAGAGAGTGAATGAATGAATGAATGATTGAGGGTGAGAGTACAGAAGGAAAACATCTGAAAGACAAAGATGACAGAAAGGGTCTCATGGTTGGCCGAGAAGCAGCAGCCGTCAGCGGGTCTGCAGCACAGTCGTTCTGCAAATAGTGTCAGGAAGTCTTTGAAGGGCAAACTAACACACGGGGCACTGTCAGATGGAAGGGCTTGCTCAACTAAACCACATACCAGCTTCCTCAGAGTGATGCCCCCCTTTCTCCTGCGTATTAAAAAGAAAACGACCTGCCAAAAGCATTTTGATTTTTCAAAGAGATATGACCTTCAGTTCAGATTTAGAGAGGGACAGTCTGCATAAAAGCTTCATGCGGATTAGATGATTTTTTTATGAATGAGACAGAAGTGTGTATGTAAGACAGTGTGATTCCTTACCAGTCCTTTACAGGTGCTGATGGCAGCAGTTCCTCTCACGTCACTGGCTTCTACTGTGCCGAGGAGGTGACAGGAGTTCACCTCAGAGCGGTGATGCTCGGTCGTGTTGGCGCTGCCGTTCCTCCTCTCCAGGATGTAGTCACTTGAGACCAGGTGATTGTTTGCAGTCAAATTAAACATTAAAGCGCGACCCTCGTAGTTGACCTTGTAGTAAACCTGTCCCTCCGAGCCCAGGGGTCGGAGGTCACGCCTGACTCTCCCATCCTTGAAGTGGTGAGCCAGAGAGTGGGAGATGAACTCTCCATCAGTGGTGGTTTTCACTGGGTGGACGGTGGACAGATCTGACTGGGGCAACTCACCTGCAGGATAAAACACAACAGAAGGGTCCCAACAGGTGTGATGCATTGCACTTTTATATTCAGTGCATTAGTATGCATGCACTTAACCATACAAACTTTCATGCATTCAATTCATACATGCACAGCTTCTGTTGTAGCTGCACCACACTGACCTTGTTCTGCAAAGAGGGAGAAGAGTCTGCCAGAGTCGGAGAGCTCTTCGTGGCCGGCTGCCAAAATGAAAACAAAGTGCAGAAGGAAGAGACCCGGGCAGTCCTGCGAACATCGCATATTTCATGTAACCAAACTCAAACCACTGCAGAAGAGTCGTGTGCTTTGGGGTTGCATTGGGGTTGCAGTGGCGTTAGAGGCGACCACTTGGATCCTGCGCTGCGCTGTGTCATGACATGAACACGCTCACTAATCTCCACTCACGAAGGCAAACACGCACCGAGGAGGAGGACTGGAGAGGAGGAGGACTGGAGAGCCTGAGCTGGTTTAAAGAGGGAGAAAGCTCTACGGCTCTGGGGAGGAAGGAGGAGGAGAGGAGGAGGAGGAGGAGGAGGAGGAGGAGTGTTCTTTGTGGGCCAGTGTCTACTTTCCTTGCAGGAGTAGCAGCAGAGAGGAAGAAGCTGCATTGATTTGAATGAACTAACCTGCTCTGTCTGTCTGTCATGTGTCCAGACTTGCACCAAATCCTGCACCAGAGGCGCATCATTAACGCCAGACTCTTTACTGCCTCTCCAAGACAAGGCTAGAGCCAATTACCTGGAACATTTTCTCCTCGCAGGTGCTAACAGAAGTTATCAAAGTTGTACAACCTGTGCCCAGCAGTGTTGCCAGATCTGATTGACAGTTTCCACCCTAATCATAATTTAAAATCTTTGGGCAACATCCAGGGAACTGAGAAGTGAAGCCAATGCTGAAGTGCCTTAAACTTGCATTCTTTCTAACAGCCAGCAGGGGGCGACTCCTCTGGTTGCAAAAAAGAAGTCTGATTGTATAGAAGTCTATGAGAAAATTAGCCTAGTTCTCACTTGATTTATTACCTCAGTAAACATTGTAAACATGAGTTTATGGTCTCAATCGCTAGTTTCAAGTCTTCTTCAATACAGCATGATGTTCGTTTAGTAAATTATGGTCCCATTTAGAGTCAAATAGACCATAAAGCAGGGTATGCTTTAGGGCGTGGCTACCTTGTGATTGACATTGTTGTCCGGTCTGGGAGTTGTCTCGTGTTTTGTTTCTTACAACTTTAACCTTTCCACAGCGACGTACATGAAACCTGCCTTGGCGGAGGTCTGCGCTCTCCGAGTGCACTTCTAGTTTTCACAATATTTTCAAAGCCCTGCAAAATGATGACAAAAGCAGCCCAAATTTCATCTACCAGCCCAATGCTATTTACCCCCGCCCAACTTAATCTACCTCATAAAGGGTCCAAATATCCAAACATGAACTTCCGCAGCTCTTAGCCTATGTATGGCTAAAGTCACATACTTTATGGCAGCTTTATCAGCTATGATAAGATTAAATACCTGTCGCTCAAAATTCAACACTTACAAACGGAAGTACAATATAAAAATGCATAAGAATGAAACTATTCTTCAGTACAGTTATGTATCTCTATACAAACTGATATCTGACCTCTCCATAGGGTCTCATATAGTTGCTTATGTGGAGGTTCGGAAAAATTAGCAAAACCCTACTCTAAAATATTTACATTAGTAATTTTTTGCATACTTGGGAAAAAATGCAAATGTTTATGTTTTTCTCATCTTTGCAGATTTCTTAATTCCATGAAAAAGAAACGGTCTAAAAGTCAAACAATCAAGACCAATCCTGTGCAAACACATGCATTCTTTAGTTTTATTTGAGGTAAAGGGACAAATATTAGTTCATACCATATCGCTGCTGCAGTTTTTCAACAATGATTTCCATACGGACATGCTCTAATTCTGCCTTTTTGTCGACGGGGTTGATAGATGTTTGTATCAACCAGTAATCATATTCTAGTGTGCAGGATTGTGGTGGATTCAAGAAAACAGGATGCCAAGAATATCTTAAATATATTGTCTTTACTTCCAGCCTCCGTTGAGTTCCTCAGTAAAAGTAGACTAGCGTGCCTGACGTTAATGGTGCACTGTGGAAAAGACCTCTGTAGGACGTTATTTATTATTTCCAGAGAACATTTAAAGCCCCAGTGAACCACATACTGTAGCTCAGGTTTTTCTGAAAGCTGCAACCCCTCTCAGTCTAATATTTATCCCTGGCTGGAGCAGATTCATGTGTGACTAAAGGGAGACATGACACATTCCCTCCTGCGTTGTCTCGGTCCATGGGAGACATCGAGGCAGACAATGCAGTGAACTCATTAAACTGTTTAGTCTAATGGCATCTGATGCCCCTTTCAGACAGAGGACTCATCCAGGGATGAACCAGGGTTGATTGTGTGTCTGAAAGGGTTCGCGACCCAGGTTGAGAGGTGGGTCGGACCAGCATTGGACTAGGGTCGATTTGGATGTGAACGGCACGGACAAGGGTTGCAAACAAACAGGGCGGGACAAACCAATTCTGTTGCAAACGAGGGCGCACAGTCGTGACGTTGACGATGTTTTAGCGTACATTACAGCTCCATACATGCAACATAGTTAAATATTTTATTAAGCTAAAAATGCTGTGTGTACTATAGTTACACTGTATCCCAAAAATCATCATTCTGTTTACGTCTTTGCACACATTGATGATGCTACTATCATCTCCTATCTCTATAATCGTCCAGACCTTTAACCCACTGCCCATTTCCAGCACCTGAGTTTATTGGTATGCTTGGCTCCCGGGTTGTGACGCAGGTCATATCTGAATTGTCCTGACCGGGGATTAACCCGGGCTGACTGGCTTGGTTTGAATTGACAAAAGGAGGGTTGAACCAGAGTCAGATAACCCTGGACCAACCCTGCTCATTTGTGTGAAAGGGGTTGTATAGTATATAGGGGAGATTTATAGATATTTTTTAACCAAAGCACCTCTAAGTCTGAGACTGCTGGATAAAGATTTTTTAAACATGGAAATGTTTGTTAGATTTTGTCAATCTCTCAGAAATCTGGTTTTGGAGTAAAGAGAATATAATTTTAGGAAATGAGGGGCTAAAAATAACTATGCAAACCATCGATCGCACACACAGATTACGACAGTTGAGCTTTGAGTTGATCTCAGTCGACCCTGTACAGCAACAGTAACAACAGTAATGGGCCACACTGGGGTGTTAACCCAACTGGACCCAATAAAACCAGCATGTAACAGAAGCAGTGTGTTGTTGTATAAACTGTTGCGTTTGTGTTGAGGTTTTAAGATAAAAAAAACAGTTAGAACTAACAAGCTCTGCCTTACTGAAGCTAACACACCCTGATGTTAAAGGACAAAGAGCGTGTTGTTGGCTGGTGTTTTACTACACATCTGGAATGTCTACCTGGTTTAAAATTGCAGGTCTGCGTAATTTGCCATATATGACACTTAATTGCAACTGTCTCACTAAATCAAATTGATTTTTAATGAGAGGATGGATGTTAGAAATGAATTACGTCATCATGTATTCAGACAGACAGTTTTCTTTCAAAAATGCGTCTTTGCCAAGTATTCGCCCTCTTATCATTCCCGCAAACATTACTCCGACTGACCCCCTGAAGTCCCCTGTTACAGTAATGTGCAACAGACTGTGAAATGTCTGAACCTGGAAAATAATCAGGATCTTTTGTTAATCTTAGGTGGGAAAGAGAGAGAGAGAGAGAGAGAGGCTTTTACACAGACAGACTGTGGCCACATTCCTCATCAAGGCGTCCCTGTATTATGGTTAGTAACATGTCTGAGAGGTTTCATTACAGTAGTAATCACTGTTTCCCAAATTGCATAAGTTTGAGGTCAACATTTTAGCAGTTGAATTAGTGAACGATGCTCTCAAATGAAAAGAGAAACTGAAGATCATTATATCACTCAAAAAAAAGAGAAAAATTAAATGAATGAAATAAAGTTGATGCACAAACGTAGCCCGCAACATGAAGTTGACCAATGATAATTTTTTTCAAATTTTCATACATAAATTATTATTATTTTTTTTTTATTATTTTTTTACTGTTATTCCTTTATTGATAGAGACAGAGATAGTTATGAAAGGGGTAGAGAAAGGGGATGACATGCAGCAAAGGGCCACAGGTCGGATTTTTTAATTTTTAATTTTTAATTTTTAATTTTTAAAATTTTTAATTTTTAAAATTTTTAATTTTTAAAATTTAAAATTTAAAATTTAAAATTTAAAATTTAAAATTTAAAATTTAAAATTTAAAATTCCTTTATTGATAGAGACAGAAATAGTTATGAAAGGGGTAGAGAGAGGGGATGCCCTGCAGCAAAGGGCCATAGGTCGGATTTAAAAATTTTAAATTTTAAATTTTATATTTTAAATTTTATATTTTAAAAAATTTAAATTTTAAATTTAAAAAAAAATTTAAATTGAAAATTTAAAAAAAAAATTTAAATTGAAAATTTAAAAAAAAATTAATTTTTTTATTTTTTAAAATTTAAAAAAAAATTAAATAAAGAAACAGTAAAGTAAACAAGAAAAAAACAAATAAGTAGACCTTGTAATAATTTCCAGGGTCAAGAATGAACCAACTCGCTCTCATTTTGTATTTATTTCCTAATATTTTATTATCATAAGCTTTATTTTTGAAGGTAATCTCATTGAGGGAGACCTGCAGAATATTAAAAATAAAATAATATTTTATTATTATAAGCTTTATTTTTGAAGGTAATCTCATTGAGGGAGACCTGCAGAATATTAAAAATAAAATAATATTTTATTTGTAAGTATTTCCACACCAAACCTGAATAATGAGCCACGTGTCTGCGCTTCCCTGTGTGACCTCAGGAGGCGCTGCTGGGCTGCCGCTCTGTGAACTTTGTTCTAGTAGTAAATGGGCGTGTTTCCTCTCCGGGCTTCAGTCCTTTGAGTTATTATTCCTCAGGAAGGAAGAAGGACATGGATTCAGGTCTGACAGGTAAGATGAGCTCCTGTTGTCTCTATCTTGTGAATAAAGGCGCTGATATTCATAGAAAACTAACAGAACTAATGTAATCTTAGTAAACAATCTAAGTATAGAGGAGTCCTGACATAGTTTGGTTATTTATGGATTTGTTTATATTGGCAGGAAAACATGTGTTACTGATCGTCAGTGTGCCTGTGCTCTGTCAGTGCTGTGTACTATGACCTCTCCTGATTAAATGAACTTTTATTTACATTAGTTTGCTTCCAATGTCATTGTGATTTTGTTTGACATTCATATGTTAACAGGGGATTGTTTCCCTATTATTTTGGTGAAAATAGTGCAAATATATAACATATATTCTCCACACATACAGGACTGCACTACATCTGAGCGACAGCTGCTCTTTAAGGGAATATAAGGTGGAGATGGAGGATTTCTGGGCATCGGCCCTCTGGGCTCTGAAGATCTGGCTGTACATCATCATCAGCCTCATCATGTTCCCAGCCATGTTTGGCTTCTCACTGGGCATTTCTGAGACCTACATGAACATCCTGGTCAAAACATTAGAGGTACTATATTGTTATGTTCCTTGCAAATGTGCTTTAAGCTGTGCAGATACTCTGATTCTCATCCACTGGTCCATGAATGTGCCTCCTCTTGTCTGTCCTCCTCTACAGTGGGCCACTCTGAAGATACAGAAAGTCTTTGCAGATGAACAAACACTTAATGCTTCTGCATCTAATGGTGAGTAAAAAACTGTGTGTATGGAAACATGCTGTGGTAAGGGTGCTCTACTAAGGAAAGCTGTTGTCATATCCTTTATTGTGAAAGACGGGAGTTTGGTGACATATGCGTTGAGCTGCAGTTCTGGATTTCATCACACATTTTATTACATGTCTGGGCAGGCATGTTGCAATGATATCGCCCAGATGTGAAAAAGCACAGTGTTTCTGCATACAGATGCATTTCTTAAGTGATGACTGTGACCTTTAATGTCAGGACATTGTCCTCTGCACAGAGCAGTCACCGTCTGGCACCTCCTCTTATGATACAGGAAACAAGGTGAAGTTGCTGTTGGAACTCTGCCCATCTCACAATTACTCAACTCTTTATCAGTCGCTAAGTCTCAGAGGGGGTTATCCCCCCCACCCCCGCCGCTGTAAGACGTTATGTCAGCAAAATGTGGCCTCTGCAAAGTCCAAAGTATGTCAGTGTTACATTTTTAAAGTTGGGCGATGAATACAAGAAGTGAATGTCCTTCATAAACAGAGATAAGGCCGACATTGTTCTCAAAGTTTGGATTGAATATTGAATGCAGAGTTCCAGTTTTGGACTTTGCCTTCTGAGATATCAGATAACGTGGAGGCCGACTCTTAACTGTTCTGAGACCTGTTGTTAGTTCCCAGGCAGTGCAGCTTTCATTGCTTAAGACAGCTCAGTTCTTGTGTTAATATTATGTATTTCAGATCAAAAGATATGCAACACATTTTGTTGGCTAAGACTAATTTAATGCACCCATCTCATCTGTTCTCTTACTGTATTGGTGCCAGTATTTCATGTTGAAATTTGCAGATGCTTTGTTTGCCAAATGGCACATGTTGTACATCTGTATGTGGAGCAGGGTTGCTGTTGATTTTTTTCTTTTTCCTCTGAAGTGAATATGCTTTGATTTATTTTAATCATTTATTTTAGCTTTGTGTTTTTGTATAATTCTTGCCAAGGTACAGAATGTTATGTCCTTCCAAGAAACACGTCCCTGATTGAACTTTGATTATTTCTCTTCTGTTGGCTGGAAACAGTTTTGTCTTCTGACACTATCAACATTATCTGATAAGATATGGAGAGGCTGACTTTACTTCCAGATGACTGCTAAGATAACGCTTCCTATCAGATGATTGATTTTCACTCTGTGTGTGTGTGTGTCAGGTCTCATACAGAGGGAAGACGGCTCTATGGAGAAACATTTTGAGGAGCTCAGACTCAGTCGTCCCAAACCACCAGTGGGCGGTGATTTTACACTTAGTGACAGCTTCTATTTCACCCGGAGAGGCATTGAGAGCATCGTAGAGGATGAGGTACATTTCTACTTTATTAGCAAGAACACAGTTTGTCATGTAAATGGTAATAAGTGGACGTGTTGTGCTAGTCTGATTTTTGATTTCATTCTGAATTTAGGTGACCCAGCGGTTCTCTTCAGAGGAGCTGGTGTCGTGGAACTTGCTGACTCGCACCAACATTGATTTCAAGTATATCAGTCTGAAGCTAACGCTGGTCTACGGCCTCGGCATCTTTGTGAGATACTGCATCCTCGCCCCGCTCAGGTACACAGACACTCAATAGAGTCTGCTGCTTACTGCAAAGTTAAGATATAGTGATGCAAATGCAGTGTTGCCCTCCAAAGAGTGAGTCAGACCTCAGTGGGTGGAGGTTTAAACATTATGTAACAGCTGACATTGAAGTCCATTGAAAAAAGCAAGTCATGGAAATGCAAAATCATAAAAATGCAAAATTAGAATCTGTTATTATGTTCAAAGTAGGGCTGTCAAAATATCAGATTTTCACTGCACGATTATCGTGGCCAAAATAATTCACAATAGCGATTTTATCGCGATATCTATAGAAAATTTAAATCAGTCAAATTCATCTTTAACTTTGTTTATTGTGCGTTTTGTCTGTTTTTTAGCAAATGAATTACACTCAAAATATGAGTGTAGGGAGGTGGAGAGACAGTCTGTAACCACAACTGTACAAAAAGCATACAAAAAGAACAATTGCACTAATGGATAGTGAAAAGGCAACTACAGTATGAACTGATAAACAAAACATGCACAAGGCATAACATCTGCCAACAGGATATAATCATGTGTGTATTATCATCATGATATCAATATTTCATTCAGGGCCGGCTTAAGGCATAGGCCATATGTCACCCATCTTCTGTAGGGTTAAAATAAATAAATAAATAAATAAAAAAACGCCAGTGGGCGGCCTTCCTTATTTTTTGCATTGATGTAACAAATAAAGAAAAGAAAGAAATCCACTTTTCACCCCTGTATCTCTTTTTCTCACACTTGTTCATCGGCCCGGCCGCACTAATCTGTTAATAAAATTGTAAATTGAAGTGAAACTGACTAAACACATTTAAGCCAACAATACCAGGGCCCAATTGTTTATTTATATTATAATTACTGCAGTTAAAAAATCATATTTTTTGTCTTAAAACCATTGTGATGGTCTGATGCGTGTTGTGGTTTACGGGGCTAGGATTAGGGTTCTGGGGGGGTTGAACCGTAACCCCAGAGCAGTGCTCCAAATCTGAATTTTGCCTAATTGGGCACCAAAATAGCTAGAGCCGGCCCTGATTTAATTTTTTTAATATCACAGTTATCGTCAATACTGGTATATCGCAACACCCCTACTGTAGTTCAAAGCTTGACTAGTTTGTTCTTTACCAATGATTTTGCCGTTCACCTGTTGCACCAAAACTTGTGGATATTTGTCTCTGTTCAACGTATTTCTCTAACAACCTGCTATCAGATCATGCTTATTGTATGTCTGTGAAGGCTTAAATTTAAATTTCAGTTAGTGAGTTAAGTTAGTTTTCACCTTAAACTTAAAACATCATAGACCTATTTAATTTTTGTCCGAGTATTCAGTATTTTATCATGCGTAAAATTGAGGAATAAACGTGTTCCACTTTCTGCAGGATAACTCTGGCGTGCATCGGCCTCACCTGGCTGGTCATAGGAACATCTGCAGTTGGATTACTTCCAAACTGGAGGTGACCACGAATTCTAACCACACCAATAACAACAATATATTCCATATCTAACTTGTTTTCTCACATGGAGACGGTTCCCTCCTCATTCATGCTTCTTTGTGTGTTTTCAGGATGAAGTTCTGGCTGAGTGAGTGGGTCCATGTGATGTGCTACAGGATCTGTGCTCGAGGACTCTCTGCCACCATCTGCTATCACAACAGGTCAGTGAGCCTCCTCACCACCATGTGACTGTTTTAACAATCACATCAGGATCTGATACTGACTTCATGTCTTCAACAGGGAGAATAAACCCCAAAAAGGAGGAATCTGCGTTGCCAATCACACCTCTCCTATTGACATTGTGATTCTCTGCAACGATGGGTGCTACGCCATGGTACAAAAACATCTTTTATTCTAACATTTCTGCACTGATAAGGTCATTTTTCATGCTAAATCATGCCATAACTGTCATAATGTGATTACCAGGTGGGTCAAATACACGGAGGTTTGATGGGAGTCTGCCAGAGAGCCATGGTGAGGTCGTGTCCTCATGTCTGGTTTGAGCGAGCAGAGATGAAAGATCGCCATCTAGTGACCAAAAGGTCAGTCAACTCCAGCACGTCTCTTCAGGCTTGTCCTTGCACGTCTTTCTCGCCTGTATTTTCTCTCTGTGGCCGCTCTGGCACTAAAGAGATGTTGGCATTTTCCTGGCAGTAAAAACCTGCAGAGTTTCCAAACAAGAACAGATATGTTTTGGAAAGTTGAACAGTGACTCATACAGTTTGGACTCATAATATCACAGACACTCCTTCCAGATGTTTGATGTATTGTCCCAAAAAAAACTCTATGTAGATATTTATATAGTCAGTCAGGGTTTCCATTACCTCTCTGTGTTGCTTCCAGGTTGACGGATCATGTGAACGACAAGACAAAGCTTCCCATATTGATATTTCCAGAGGGTGAGTGTGACCACGTAGAGAGATAGAGTTACTTTATCCACAGCAGCTTTATGTTTGTCTTTGTATCATCAAAGATAAGACTAAGAGTAAGTGTTGTTATTTTAGCCCAGAGCCTGGTGGCAGTCTGGCCACTCGGTCGGTGACAAATGAGCAGCTATTTCATGTGGGTTTGGACAGAGCTCACACAACTCTGTCCCCTTTAATCTCCCGATGTCTGGTTTCCAACAGGAACATGTGTCAACAACACATCTGTCATGATGTTTAAAAAGGGAAGTTTTGAAATTGGAGCGACGATATATCCAGTAGCCATTAAGGTACTTTATTCCAGTCTGTCTGTCCAGATCCATTCACAGGTTTTCTGGCCTCACATATTTCAATGTATTTCTTTTTTTACTTTTCTCAGTATGACCCAAAGTTTGGCGATGCTTTCTGGAACAGTTCCAAGTACAGCATGGTCAGCTACCTGCTGAGGATGATGACCAGCTGGGCCCTCGTCTGTAATGTCTGGTACCTGCCGGCCATGCACCAGCAGGTGTGTATGACATGTGGCAAAACACGTGAGCACACGCATGCATAAAGCCACGTGTACAGCCCACAGGTGCCACCTCCACCACCCTCACCATATGTACACACATCACGGTCGACTAACTTTGTTGTTCATTCAAAAATGGCAGGAGGGGGAAGATGCTGTCCAGTTTGCCAACAGAGTAAAGTCGGCCATCGCTCATCAGGGAGGGCTGGTAGATCTGCAGTGGTAAGATGCAAAAGCTTTACTTTTTTATCAGTTGATTTTTATTTATTTGTTCTGGAATATTTTTCTTCTCTTTCTGACTTGTTCTGTGAGGACTTTTATATGAAGAGTTTAGTCCAGGTCTAGGCTTAATCGGTGATTAAGAATAGTGTTTTAACACACATACTGTACACACTAGGGCTGACCGATAAGTCGTATTTTCATCGGCATCGCGATATGAACATGCGCGATAAACACATCGCAAACGCAATGAATAAGAAAAAACATTATATTTAGGGATGATTATTGGAACCAGGAATTAAACAGGCTCTGAGGCTAATGACTGTAGTAGGACTGATGCTGACTGATGTCTGTTCTTCTGTCGTTCTAAGCTTCACTCAGTATTTTCATGTCAGGATTTATTTTATTAACATGTTAGATTGTTTCCAGTGAGATATTAATGAGTTTATATGGTGACTATGCTTTTGTAAACATTACTGTTGCTTCTTTAGAAACAACATTTAGCCTAGTTATATTTAAAATATATATATAGCCAATATGCACGCTTCAATATTTGTTTATTTATCGCAAGTCATATCGTCATCGCAATATTGAACAATGTTATTGCACATCGCAGATTTTCCTCATATCGGGCAGGCATAATGCTTACATAGTTGTACCATTGTATCACAGCTGGGGGGTGAATCTTTTATCAACTTAAAGGGCAAGTCGAAGCTAAGTTAAGCAATGTACTGCTGTGTGGACGTCACGTTAGTTCGGATCCGAAAGTCACAATAACAGAAAGAAACTAAACGATCGATGCAGCCGTAGACCAACAACTCCTGTGTTGGGAGTGTCAGTTGACTGGACCATAGAACTTCTAGCTGGTATGCACATTAAAACACCAGGATCCAAGAGCCATTTAACCATTTATTCAGTGAGGATAATGGGTGGAGGATGAAGGATGGATAATGTATGATGTCTTTTCTGCACAATAAACAAATGAAATCAATATATTGCCATGCTTACCACAATTAGAAATAATAAACAAGAGGTGCATAAGTTACCTTACATTATTAATGCATCAACTTCTTAATCCCATTACCTTATTGATTAGCACATTTTGGTAACCTACATCACTGCTTTGTGAGCGTTTCTATTTGAAAAAAAAAAGACGGGGAAGCACGCAGATGGACCCTTTAAGCTATAAATTCACCGAATGGCTTTTTGAAAAGGTTTCCAAAGGAATGATAACATCCACATGCGATCCTTTAAGTGAATGTCAAACATGAAAAGCACCAAAAAACAGTTATTTTTTAGCTCAACAGTGATATTCATTGACATCAAACAGATGTGGTTAAAGCAGCAGCAGGTAGAAATGGAGGAAATATGATTAAAAAAATATATTCTTATAAAACGGTCAATATATCATGACAGTAGTGCATGAGACAGGTAATCAGAAAAAAATCATATGTCTCTGTGTGCTCCGGTGCTCCTAATGGCATCTGCGAGATTTCACAGACCGGAGGAAAACAACCAATCAGAGCCGAGCTAGAGTCTTGCCTTCTCTGAGCAAGAAAACTCCGATCAAACGGTCAAACTAGGCAGCGCTGATCAAATATGAATCAATATTCTGTTACTGTAATGCCTATTTCTCACCTCAAATGTTCTCAGAAACATCTTGTAGTGTACTGTTTAGCTGTAAAATGAGAAAGTTTGTGTGTTGATGTTGAGATCAAGTTGAGGAAATACCAAGCACCGCCCACCAGCCGGAGCACAGCCAATAGGAACGCTCTCTCTCTCTGAAATGACCTGTGATTGGTTAAAGTCTCATGAGGAGGTGCAGAAGTCTAGTTATCTCTCAGAACACTTGAATTACAATATGCTGAAAGGTTATTATGGAATTCTTTGCCCAATGATGCCAAAAACATTCTGCCTACTGAAGCTTTAAATGATTAGCACCACTCTCATCAGTTTTATCCTGTCTCCACGTGGCTGCCTCTGCAGGGATGGAGGTCTGAAGAGAGGAAAGGTGAAGGAGTCGTTCAAAGAGGAGCAGCAGAAGCAGTACAGCGACATGGTGGTGGGAGACGACAGCAGCAGCAACAGTGACTGAGATGACCCCAGCCCTGTGGAGATTATACACTGGAAACAGACCTCTCTCCTCCAGTACGCTCCCGTCAGCTGGACCTGATACTGCCCCAAGTGGACTATTAAACACACTGTGAAACCTCAGGTACAGCTAAAAGGATGGAAAGTCACAGAATACACAAGTGCAATATTGAACTTTATGAGGAGCAGACGGTGAAAAGGGAAAGCTCTCTCTGTACTACTGCTGCTGAAGAAACTGTTGTGATTGAATGTAATGCATGAATGTCTCACACTCAGTCGACTCATTCATGTGCTGTTCGTTGTTTTTTAAAATAAATTTTAGTTTACAATTTGCAATATGCAAAAAGAACCTGGAGGTATTTTGTAGTTGTACTGTTTTATAACATAACATGACACATTATTTAATTCATATAACAGATTCTAAGACACAACGGTGATTTAAGCATTTAAATATTCTTGCAGCGTTGTACTGCAACATCATTAACACTGATACGCACACATAAAACATCACTTAACCTGTTTGAACACTCTTCTGTTATTTAATTTAACACTGATAGGTTTTAGTGGTTCAAAAAGGAACGTTTTTGCACGATGCTTTTGGTAACGTTTGACCCCTCACCCTTTTTTTTTCACACAACTGCAAAGGATCACAAGTACCACAAGGGTTTGGCACTTAAATAATACATGATGATGATGTTGAGTGTGAAAGATAGTTCATTAAATGTCCACATGTGATGTGATGGTCTCAAAGGACAACACACAGCTGAGACTTTTGGGATTTCTGTCCACTGTTTCCTGAAGTGTGCTCCTCACTGCTGACACTTTTCTCTGGGTTCACCTCTTTGGCTCCTTAAAGCAAATTAAAGAAGGATGTTTGGCTATTAAAAGTTGAATCAGAATCAATCCTGATATTTATTTTGCTTCAAATTGTTCTCACCATCCTTCTCATTATCACTCTTTGGATCTGTGTTGACCTGGACGACCTGTGTAACAACAAACATAATCACATTGTGCCTTTAAACCAGTCAGATAAGAGCCTCTACTTGATGTCAGTACTCACCTGTAACAGGTTACGTTTGTTAATCTTCCTCTGTTTGAGTTCCTCATATCTGCAAATATACACGATGAAAATAAGTTTACATGCCAAGAAACTCAGCTGAGTCTATATGTGTTGTGGAGCGCAGCCAGAGCGTTCTTTAACATGTGACTTCCTGTCTCTTCTTCCTTTTAGTGAACCAGCCGGCAGAAACAAACGGTTCAGTGAAATATTTATGAGCCTGATTAGTGCCTCACATCTGTGTCTCCCTCTGCACAGTTCAGATGACAAACAGGTTGCTGTTGATTCAGACCAGCAGTGTTTAAATGAAGCTGCTTTCATCTCTCGGCAATAAAACTGCTCTGTGATAAATCTTCTGGTTTGACCTCAATGAATACGATGGTTTCTGCACTATCACACTATATATCCTGTGATTCTTGTGGGCTATGCTTTTATATTTAATCAGTTATGTTAGTTTTCGTCACTTATGCGTAGCCATTATCTAATGAACTGCTGGAAAACTGGAGAATGAGTGTGTCTCCATGATTACATCTGCATGCACTTTTGTCAGCTGGTTGGTTTTACAGTATAACATCTGCAGTGGGACTAAACGAATTAGAGGTGACCACCAAATATACCCATTCTACACAAAATGTATGAATATATTACCTGCAATTTAACAGTTACAATTTTACAGATTTGGCCTGCAGCACTGCTACATTTTCTATTTAGTGCTTTTATCAGTAAAAGAAACACAATGGAACCAAATTTACAACTAAAAATGTTGTATTTCCTGTATTAACATCCCTATAATGTGCTTTGAATGTAAATAATGCAGACAATTCTCTGTTCTGTGTACTGAAAAGAGTCACTTATATATTAAATTCGAAGGGTAAACTCGTTACACGTCAGTACACACGTGCAGTATTGTACCCACCTTTGCAGATATGAGTCACAGTTCCTGTTGGCAGGTTTGGTCCCCCTCCTCAGTCCATCTGGAGTCCATGTCATGCTGTTATCTACTCCCACATCCACCCTGCCTGCAGCTCCAGATGCAATAGGCATCTCTGCCACTAGATCTTCTGATTTCAGAAATCCAGCTCAAGCTCTGCTTGTTGCAGATGTGCTAAAGGTGGAGCTGGCCCTGCAGTATTTCACACACTCCTCCTGGTCCTCCTGATGTTGACTGGCTGTTTGCTGTGCGAGCAGCAAAATGTGGCCGTGGAGCTTATGGAGGTGTTTGTTGTTGTATCCATGGCAACAGTGTCGCCAAAGAATGGAGCAGCAGTGAGGCCTCTGTGAATGGGATGGGACCGCTGACATCTTCTGTACTTCAGCTTTTATTTTATTTTATTTATTTTGTTTTGTTTTATTTTGTTTTATTTTATTTTATTTTATTTTATTTTATTTTATTTATTTTATTTATTTTATTTATTTTATTTATTTTATTTTATTTTATGTTTCATCATGCGATCTCTCAATATACAGAGGAACAAAATGACTACTGACAATTATTCATAATCTGAAGCAAAAATATTATATTCACCTAAATTAGGTGTTAACCCCTCTCTAATCCTCTCCTGTCTTTATATAATTTTCCTTTACTTTGAATGTAATTTTGTGTAGTGTGTGGATAAGATTCTGACTCAAGTTACATATTTCCTGATAAGTTGAGTTAAATTTAGTTTATTTATTGAAATAATCACCGATAGGACTTTTTCTGTGTGTGATGTTCAGAATTTTTCCTTTTGGATCACAGCAGGACTTTTTAGTCTTATTCCATATACAGTGTTGCTTAACAAAACGAGCATTTGAGGTAAACTTTATTCTCAATAGCATACAAACAAATGAAAAAACACACCAGTTAGACAGCTGAGATTGAATGAATCAGATATTACAACATTATTCCACCAATCATTAATGTTTCTGAATGAGAACCAGCCAGTTTAAAAACAGTTATCTGCATGTTTAGATGACCTGATGTGACCTGACTACAGTCCTGGTTAGGATTCCTCCTTCTCGTCTCCGTGCGTGATGGTGTAGCAGAGCGACTTGTAGTCGATGTTGCCAGTCGGGTCGATGGGAGCGAGAAGGAAGGCCTGATCCACCTGGAGGTTTATCAAGTGACAATGATTATCTTAAAGAACAGTTTGAGAGTCTGTCAGTATACAGATAGAAAACACAAACCTCCTCTGCTGTGAATTTATCAGCCTGGTTCATCAGTAACCGTTTAAACCTGGATAAACAAGACACAAAACAATGTAAAAGGATAAATATGATACAGTAGTGTTACGGCTAATTTGACAAATATGAATAATGTGAAAAATATTGAATAAAATGTATCTTACTCATCCTTGTTAACAAAGCCCGTCCCATTGGGGTCAAAAAGTTTGAAGGCAGCGAGTATGGTGTCTTCAGGATCGGTGCCTGGAGGAAAACAAAGCATCTTCTAAAGGTTCATTAAATAAATATCAAATATTTTTGGGATATCTGAGAGAAGCTCTCACCGTTGAGTTTCTCCCCAAAAAGAGTCAGGAAGACGGTGAAGTTGATGGGACCCTTCCCCTCGTTCAACATCTCATCCAGCTCCTCATCGTTCACGTTAAGCTTCCCTGGTACACAAACACACAATTTAAACAAATATATCAGAAGCAGGTTATATCAGTAAAGCCTTTTCTATTTTTAGGTATACATTAATAGATTAAAAAGATAAAGAAGTGAATACCCAGCTGTCCATAGGTCTGCTTCAGGTCCTGTTTTTTGATAACACCGTCTCTGTCTTGGTCAATGCAACCAAAAGCCTGCAGGATAAAACACCAACAAAATATGAAATAGGCACATATTTGAAACATTTTTCTTTTGATTTACAAGTTTTCACAAGTGCATGCAGGCTGATTAGCATTCATTTAAATGATAGAAATACTAAAGAGGAGCTATATTTCACCCGGCACAGTTCACTATAATCACTTCTTCCTTAATAACCAGATGAGTTATATTTAAAACTTTTCTTCCTTTTCACTGACAAGAGTCCAAAAGAGGTGAATTTAGTCGGACAAACCATTATTAATGAATAGTAAATGTAAAATTTGCTCTTTACAATTGGTGCTTCAGAAGTTTATTTAATGCATCTCCAAGGGAACTGCTACATTATTCATTATTGTTGAAAATTGATGTAAGGAGTTATGCATTAATATTTTATAGGGCTTCTTGTACAATAAGCTGTTTGCTAAAAAAATAGCCAAGGGTAATTACGGCAGTACACTTTTTTCTGGATACTGATAAATTAACTTAAAAATGTGAAACAATTATTTTAATTTCATTGTTTTTGGTTGAAATTAACAAAATGTAGACAGGCTTTAGAGAATCTATTAACTCAAAATTATTCTACATTTTTAATCTCTCTTGCATGAAATAAAATGGTTTGCAGTGGGCATGTACTTTTCATCCATGCAGTTTGTTTATAAGGGCGCTCCAATCATTTCTATAAATTCCCTCTCCCTGTTTCCCTTCCCTTGCATGGATTTGAAAATCACAAAATCACAGGTTCCTACACAAATGTCCTGCAATAGAAGTTTCAAAGGGAGCTGCTGTGTGAATGTAGGACAAGATGCAGTACTGTACCTCTTTGAACTCCTGTATCTGGGACTGCTCAAACATGGAGAAGACATTGGAGCAAGACTTCTGTGCTCCCCTCTGTCTTTTATTGGACGCCTTCTTACTCGCCTGAGAAGATCAACACAAACTGAGTAAGTTTACAAAAGTATATCTTTGCTAAGAATACAAGGAATAAAGGAATCCCCTTTTTAAATCATCACTGACTGAAAGTGACTTACCATGTCTGAATGATGGTATGATGAACTCCCAGCCGAGGTGTGATGCTGGGGTGGGTTTATGTACGGCCTGTCTTATCTTCTGCCCTCCTATAATAGCCTGTGGTGGGCAGCTCAGTCCCTTACATGGCCATCGCTGCTCTCTGTGTGTCACTGAAGGGACCTGATAAGAGGTGAAGCAGCCATGCAGGATTCCTCTGGGCTGGAAAATAGAGATACGAAGAGCAGAGAGGAGACGGGGGGAAAGTGACCTCTGACGATTGACAGTCACTAAACCAAATAACATTGCACTTTAGAGGTCAAATGAAGCCGTGCTTGTAACTTTAATGTATGTTTTATGTGCACTATTATCAGGACTTCAGTAACAACATTGTGCAATGCTACATTTACGACAAATATAATGATTTTCTGTTATTCCAGCAAATGAGATATGATGAACTCAGGGGTCTCCCAAGGACAGAGGGACTATTCTGTTTTTATTTCATACCTTTTTAAAACTGTTTAAATGAAAATGACTGTGATCAAATAAAACCCACTTAAAATATAGCAGCTGTTGTATTATCTAGGACCAAGTGAAATAAGTAGGGACAACACTTAAAATGTGTCTTGATTTACTTTGGACAGCAGTTTCCTGTTCAAATGTGACAATAAGTCACAACTTCAAGATTTGTTTACAGGTTCACATAACCTAAAAAAAACATCTGCTAATTCATTTCAGCTGTGGCTGCAACTAAAGATTATTTTCATTGTCGATTATTTTCTCGATCGATCGATTAGTTGTTTGGTCTTTAAAATGTCAGAAAATGGTGAAAAATGTCGATCAGTGTTTCCCCAAAGACCAAGGTAACGTCCTCAAATGTCTTGTTTTGTCCACAACTCAAAGATATTCAGTTTACTGTCATAGAGGACTAAAGAACCCAGAAAATATTCACATTTAAGAAGCTGGAATCAGAGAATTTGGACTTTGTTTTCTTAAAAAATGACTCAAAACGATTAGCAAAATAGTCATATTTGTCAATCAAAAAAAACAATAACATACATTTAAAGTATAATAGTTTAGTTTAATTAAGCAATTTTATTTACAGTTATTCACATCCAAAGCACATTTCATCATGCACACGTGAAAAACTACAACCTACCGGCTATTTGTTGTGAACATAACATTTAAATATACAATTTACCAAAGACATATTTCATTACTCACAAATAGAAATTACTACACAACAAAGCAATGAATTTGATTTAGTCATAGTTTACAGCAGCATTTACAAAAATAATCCGGGTATTATAATATATCATCAATAATACATCAGGTGTTTTTTTAAATGGGCCACTTCATACCCAAACACCATCAACAGGCAGTGACACACACGGTTCAGAAACACTGAAATTGCTACGAGTTGGTCTAACGCTACCGAATACTTTATAATACAAGCTGCTTTCTTGTCTGTACATCTTCCAGCTGTGAGCGTCCAGTTTGCTGACACACATCCCCCAGAGCCTGAAAGAGGCCGGAGCTGCCGACGGTGGATGACGTGTCATCAGTGTTCTCTAGATCAGAGTTCAGGCTTGCTTCGCCGCCGTGCTGCCGGGAGACGGCTCAGTGCGGCACTCAGCTCCCTTTACTGTGTCAGCATGCACGCGGCCATCTTACAGGCCACCGCTGAGATGAGGGCGGCTCCGCGGCCGCTCCCCTCCTCCGACTGGATGAAGGTGATCTCACAGTGGGGCGTGAGGTCCCTGACGATTTTGTGGAACCTCTCACGGAAACTGAGATAGAGAAACAACACGTTTAAGTGTAAAGAAACAGTCTGTCCCACCTCCTTTTTGTGTTCTCTCTGGATTTGGGAAGTTCTTTTCAGTCAAGATAATTTAAGCACTGCATTCTGGGTAAATCTAAATCACTTTGTTTAGTATGTAATATATTCAGAAAGATATCTTAAACTTGGGGCATTCCTCACCACGGGTGCAGCTTGTAGACGGATCCGTCGACCCCCACTGTGATCTTCAGCGCTTCCTGGCTGCGCCGCTCCCGCATCAGGTTGATCACACCAGCGAGCCCGGCGGCGCACATGTGAGCGGAGCGAGTGGAGACGCTCTCGCAGACCAGACGCACGATGTCACAGTCCATCTCTGACGGCAGGACGCCCAGCGAGGACAGGATGTTATAGATCTGTTTTCTGTCCCCGGTGTCACTGAAAAACAAAGAGCAGTAGTTTAAAGTTCCACTATGTACATAATACATAAATAATGATATCACTACTATGTTTATATATATTATAGATATACCACATTTTATATTTACTCAATATTCAAATATTAAATCAAGTTTCTACAAATACTGCAACCAGATTGCTTTCCAATACTCCCCATCAATACTGTTATATAATCTTATGTCATCAGCATACGGTTACATAACACAGCAGGCTTTACATTAGTATTTGTTTTTGCTATATCTATATTTTTTTCCCCCTCTGTGCTTGGATAAATAATCATCTTCATCATCTTTTGTCTGATTTTTTTAAAGGCAACATATATTAATATAGTCTTATATGTTGTCCTGAGGTTAGGATTCATCGGTGCTCACCCCTCCATCTGTGAGACATAGCGCGTCTCAAAGCTGCCACGTGTCTTCAGCAGCTCTGACGCTTCGCCGTTAAACAGCAGGTTTTCATTCACCAGCTTCATCAGAACGAGCCGGACCAGCTCACCCATGTACTTCCCGCTGATCAGCTTCTCGTATCTAACAGGAGGCGAGGACAAAAGAAGGAGACGGTAACTTTAAATAAATATTGATAGGAAGGGTGGGAACGGGAAATCGAGAGAGGAAGACACAGGAAGGATATGCACGTCACAAACACACATAAGCAAACAACTTTCTCTTCTTTCAAAGAATGAGGATGACAACGTCAATGCTTAAGAGGCTCAATGAGGCTGGGCTCAGCAGTTGTCTACCAGCGCAAAAAGGTAAACAGCCATTAGGCCGACAGGCAGCGGAGAGGGGTCATTAATCTGACCACCCCACACGCTGACTGACCACTGACGTATGAGGGCTCTGGCCATTTACAAACATCCTCAGGAAAAACAAGTGGTAGCTCAGCAACTACACAGAGACCTCGGGAGAGAGTCGGGTGAGTATTACCACATAAGGATGATTAATTCAGAAAAACAATAAGAGAATGAGGGAGGGAGTGTGCTTTAAATCACAATGTGTATCTATCACCTTTAATGATATATTACTACACACAGTAGACGAAGTTGGAACACATATAGAGTCGGGTCAAACGAGTGATTCTTGTGTGTGAATTTGACCGAGTGTTTGAAATGAATGGACTCACAGCTGTTGTCCGGGGTTAATCGAGGTCTCGTCCACCACTCTGTCGTACTCCAGTCTGAACTCCTCCAGCTCCCCGTTGTTTCCGAACGCCCCCCACTCCGTGTTCACGCACATCCGGCCCTCCTCCCCTTCCACCAGCTCCACGGTCCTCATCTCCTCCATGTAACACGCATTACAACCAGTGCCTGGTAAAACAAGAGGCAAGAATACGACCGTTAGATGTGCTCGAGTCTGCATGTCTCTGCATATGTTCATGAGTGCATATTACTTACCAACAATCATCCCGACTTCGCAGCTGCGATCCTCGTAATAGCAGGAAATCATGGTGGCTACTGTGTCATTCACCATGGCAACCACATCCATCTCAAAGTCCTAGATGGCAACACCAAATTACAATGCATTTAGAGTCATCCAGCTGCATACGGGTGTTACAAATCAGTCTTGTGTTGTTTCTAATCTGCAGTAACTCACCCCTCGTCTCTTGATAGCATCTCGGAGTAAACCAACAACGTTGTTCCCTTCTACCCCAGAAGCCTTGAAGCCTTTGGTCCAGTTCAGCAGGATACCCTGTGGAGGGAAAAAACGTAAATGTATAAACTTTATAATACAGTATACAGAACTTTCATAAATCTGGCAAGTCTTAACTGGTCTTAGTATTGTTCAAAGGCATATGTTCTAAACTGGAAGCAAGCACAGGCTGCAGCCCATTCTGCCCTTATGAAAGATGTCATGCAGCACTTGCATCTGGGAAAAATCAAATTCTCACTGAAAGGGAGTGAAGACGAATCCTATCAAATCTGGCAACCCTTCATCAACCACTTCAAAAACAGTGCACTAATCCTTCCCAAAAACTAGCCTGGATTAAACATGATTCACAAAAGCACTAATGAGATACTCAACATCCACTTACTTTTTTTCTATCTCACTTATTATTTATTTATTTATTTATTTATTCATCTATTTATTGTTTTGATACATTTTTCTGTTGCCTATATTTGACCTGAATTTGCATTAGATTAAGGTATTGCAATGTAATTTCCAATAGGCCTACTACTTTTCCCTCATACGTGTATGATAATTCCCCCTGTAAAACATTGATTTGTTTTACTTCCATTACTGTTTGCTTTTATTAATTTTCATTGTATTTATATATACATATATTTTTATTATTTTTTTATGTCTTCTTAATACCTGTACATAAAATACTTTTTCCTATTTTTCCACTGTATGTTTCACTCTGAAAACCCCAATAATTTAGTTTAAAAAAAAATTTAAAAAAATTAAATTAAATTAAATTAAATACAAATAAATAAATGAACACATGAATAAATTAATAAATGTACAAGTATAATATCCTACCTTGTCAATGTCCTCGTGTCGTACAGGAAAGGAGAAGGTGAAACCCAGAGGAAGCTTCTTGTGCTTGATGTGATGTTTGTCCAGAAAGTCTGACATACACTCTGCTATGTAGTCAAATAGCTGCAGACAAGAGAGAAAGAGAGGATGTGAGATGTGGACAAACTGCACTATAATTAGTGCTAAAATCATTCTGAGAGGTTTAGAGTCAATGCTACAACGGTGTTTACAGAAAACCAGACTCTTTTGGCACTCTTGGATAGTTTTAAACAGTCATCATAGAGCTGAATCAGCTCCACAAGTGGACAACTACAAATAACTGGTGATGAGAAATCAAGAAGAATTGCTACTGGAGTCTTCTAACCATTTCAGCAGTGCCTGTCATGGTATCTTCAGGGATGGAGTACATCTGGTTCGTGGTCTCCACCTTCCAGCTCCTCTCCTCGTCTTCACCCACCTTCACAAGCATCACGCGGAAGTTGGTCCCCCCCAGGTCCAGAGCCAGGAAATCTCCCACCTCTGTCAAAACACACACTACATCTGAACGTGCACGTACTGGCTTTACCTGCACAGGTGATAATCATTAGATTACATCTTGGTGACTTTACCAAAACAAAAAAAAATACAGTGATGATCTTATGATGGAAGTATCTACCTGATCCCTCGGGGGTGGAGCAGACGTAGGTTGGAAGCATTTTGACGCTGGCCTCTTCGTGCGTCTCTAAACGCAGTCCTCTGTCCATCTCACGCTGCATCCTCTTCATCACTTCTTTGAGGTCTTCCTTGCTCAGCCTGAACTCTGACAGGACCTGTTCGACCTGCAACGACAGGAGAGAAGAGCTGGTCAGGAGAAACAATTAACTATCTTTATACATATGACACTTATTTTGAAAAGATAAGTGAGGTTTCACTTTGGAAAAACAAGAAGGAAAATCAGAAGCAGTAATAGCAAAAAAGGAATCAGAGCACATGAAACAAATGAGATGCAACAGAAAGAAAAAAATCACTACTACAGTACAAAACAATGAAATGAAGAGCTTCAGAGTTCCCACATACGACCATATTTTCAGTAAAGTACAGAACAAAGCATCATCTAAACATCTAATACAATCAATGTCCTCACCCAGAGTTTCTTCTGAAACAACAGGGCACAGTCTGTGTGTAAAGACTTTGATTAATTTACATAACATCACATTGGATAAAAGCACAAATCCACAGTGATAATAAAGTGAAAAATGATTTAAACCTCTACCAAATCTTACTGGACAGAAAAGTGAATCTTACCATGAGGATTTCATCAACCACAGAGCTGTAGCTACAAGGCATCTTCACCATCTGGTCGATGTGAGAGCTGACACACGGCATCGTCTCAGGTTTAACTAAATGAGCCTCTCTGTGTGTGTGTGTGTGTGTTTCTAGGTGTGTGGTGAGTGTGTGTCCAGCCTGTGTGTGTGCAGAGTCAGTGAAGTGTGAGAGTAGCACTGAATGGGAACCTCAGCTGTTTTTATGCTCAGGTGAAGTGGGCTGGCCTTACCGGACACGCAAAACGCCCAAACCCCTTCCCAAACTCACCCCATCTGGCCATCGGGAGTCAACACCCCCCACCCCGACCACCCACCCAAAAAAGCCTAAAGTCTACATGACCTACTTTTTGCAAAAATGAAGGTTGAAGGACAGCTCAGTTTTATTGCAGGCATTTGGATGGAGTTATGTAATATATATCACTTCATCTATGACTTGTTTCTACATGAAGCTCTATTAATATTGAATATACACAGTTATTGTATTCCTTTATTGATAAAACAAATCTTAATAACTAAGAGAGATGCTCTTTATTATTTGACATCCACTTACTTTTTTTCTCTCTCACTTATTTATTTATTTATTTATTATAAATAATATAAATATAAATGTTTCTTTTGCCTATATTTGACCTGAATTTGCATTAAATAAAGGTATTGCAATCTAATTTGCAATAGACCTACTGCTTTTCCCTCATACGTGTATGATAATTCACCTGTAAAACATTGATTTGTTTTATTTCCGTTACTATGTTGTTTTATTTGTTTGTTTTTTTAATTTCATTCTATTTATATATACAAATATATATTTTTTTATGTTTTCTTAATATCTCTTAAAATATTTCTTCCGATTTTTTTCTATTTATTTTTCCTACTTTCTGACTTGTTTAATGAATGCATGCCCTACTTAATCATAATAAATTATTCTACATTCTGACCTATATGATTTATGAATTCTATGTTATCATGATGGCATTTTAAATAGTTAAAAAAAAAAGGTTTTACCACAAAATATTCTTGATCTTGTGATATACAATATGTTCTGAATACTTTGCCTTGTGTTGTTTGTCTGTAATTTACTTTAATTTGCTGCTATCTTAGCCTAGACAACTGTTGAAAAAGAGACTTTTCAGCCCAGAGAGGTTTTCATAATCATAATTTCACAATAATCACAGTGATTTGTCAGCGTGAATAACTGAGTAACCATTACTTTTAGGGTTTATAACCTCAGATAGCCTTTTAACCTTGCAAAAAAGAGTTAATTTGGTAAATTATTCTTTGCTTTTATGAGTCAAGGTGTAACCTGTGACCCGACTTGAGATTTTACAGCCCACCATCATGACAAACCAAATACACCCTTAGATCTGAACTCATCATTGTTTTTATTTAACATCCAATGCCACCGGGTTGCTCAATGAGAGAACATTGAGAGAGTTGTGCATATATTTGTAAAAATTAGCAACATGTCTAAAATTAGCAGCAGAGGGGGATGAATGACCTCTAAAACTAACAGCAGTGTGGTGCAGGTCAAGGCCTCCGCTGCTTATCAGCATCGGTAGTTTACCTGAGCAGAGGTCAGAGCTTTTCTTAGCTCTGACCTCTCGCCATGAGGTAACGCTGACCCTCTCCCCCAGTGCCCTGATATTTCTCTGAAGTAAGTCACACTGACCTAAAGACACATACAGTTAAAATAATCCAACACTGCTCATAATTTATACCCTCTAGCATGTTATATGACATCATCACATATCTCCTGGTTACTTCACTGAAATTATGACACTTAATAAAATATTTAAACAGATGATACTATGCACTGATGCAACATTACAACACTTGACTTGCTTTACCCACACATATCTAGTCACTTATTTGATGGGTACATATTAACTGAAATTCTTTGCTACTATTGACCTATTTACTGATCTATATATAGACCTACTGACTTACTTAGATAGACAGATAGATAGATAGATAGATAGATAGATAGATAGATAGATATTTTTCTTTACCTTGTCCATATCACGACGAGGATTAAATCCTGAGTGTCCCACCGACCATTAGTCCTCTAAGAGGAAATTCCCAGAAGTTTTGGAGATTCCCAAGTTGCTGCTGTTCTGGTGTTTTACAGTAACTCGGCGTCCGTGCATGAAGTGCAAACAAAATATTATCCTTTTATGGGAAACGCTATTATATTCCCAACACGTCTGATCTACATAATGTTCAGCAGCAGGTCAAATCAGATTTTTTCTTTTCTTGCAGATATTTTAAGGGAAAAAATAAGGGTTCATCTTCATTCCTACAAAAATATATGCATTCATTTTCACTATTATATATATCATATGCTAAAAAAAAACTACAGATTCATCTTCATTCCTGCAGATATACTATGTAAAAACCTGTGGATTTGTCTTCATTCTTGCTGTCAACAGTTCCAGTTAAAATCCGCATCAGCTCACTGGATGATGTGCCATCAGATCCAACAGGAAAAATAGATTAAAACACTGTGTTTCCCATCCAAACCTTCATTCCAGTGACGTACAATGCATTCTGCAACTGACAAAAAATATTAAGCAAACCTCCAGTTAGCTGGCCTTCTTACTGACCGTGTTACCTCAATATCTTAACGCAACCAAAAGTAGTTCCAGGAAAGAAAAAGTAATTTCTTCCCCCCAGTGCAGCTGTCCTGTCAACAGATGCACCTAAAGGCTCAGTGGTTTCCATGCCAAAACGATTTCAATGTGTTGCCTTGGAAATGAATTACAGGCACACTTCTGCCATGGAAAACACTTACCACTGAGTTAAGTAGCCAGGGGGAAATTGTTAAATGGAGCAAGATTACCAGAGAAAACATCAATTGAGGGTGCCATTTGGGAAGACAAAAAATTTGGGAGACTCACAAGGACACCGAGCTGTTTAAAACTTTAGTCGGGTCTCATGTCTTTTGAGGACGAGTCTCAAGTCTCAAGTCAAGTCTCGAGTTACTGTGTGGGACTCGAGTACCCATCTCTGCTAAAAAGTGGGCTACAAATTACAAGTATACCTGCAGTATAAAACTATTAAACTAGGTGTACTTTCATAAACTATAAAGTGGGCAACAAGTACAGTATATACAAGTATACTTATAGTATAAAAACTATTAAACTAGTGGTTTACTGAGAATATACTTTAAAGTGTACTTTCATGAACTATGAAGTGGGCTACAACTATATACCATTATACTTGCAGTATAAAAACTAGTTGTTTACTGAGAGTATACTTTAAAGTGTACTTTCATAAACTATAAAGTGGGCTACAGGTATATACAAGTATACTTGCAGTATAAAAACTATTAAACTAGTGGTTTACTGACAGTATACTTAAAAGTGTACTTTCATAATTTATAAAGTGGGCTACAAATATATACAAGTATACTTGCAGTATAATATCTATTAAAGTTTTTCTCAATCATTATGACTATTTTTTTTAAACAGTCTTAACTTTCTCTAAACTGTAAGTGCATAACTCTATTGCATGTCTGCAAAAGGTACCAAAAACACTTCATTCATGCTTTGTTGTTTTGTCATCATGTGAGCCGTACTGGTCAAAATATTTAGGTGTTTTTTCATCATGGCACTCAACCATGGAAATGTTTCTTACATACAAATCTCTGTTTTGTTGACACTGACTGCTTACTGTAGGCAGAATGTCAGGTTTGTCCAGCTGAATGCTGTATCGCAATGAGCTTTTTATATTCCCATTTCAACAGTAGGTTTACTGGGAAAAGGCAATGATGTAGTAGCCACACAGAAAAAGGATATGCACATTTGTATGTATACAGTAAAGTTATTCGTGTAGCAATGTGTTGCATGTACTGTAAACAGAAAATCGTATGTGATCTTTCATGTAAAGTCAAACAGAAAATTTGCCACAAAATGACATCAATGCCAGAAAACAACAACAACCCTGCAACAATGGAAAAAAAATGCAATACTTCAGTTAAAAAACAACAAACTGTACCTCTTCATCATAGATATTTATGGAATATACATGTATGTCTGACAGATTTTGATAATTGAATGGATCTTTTTGAATGTGATGGCTCACAAGATGAAAGAATATTTAGAAACTGTGAAAAGTACCACAACTTCACTGAGAATCAACTCATCAGTTTTGATCAGCAAGACATGTGCAAGTGGTTGTACACGTGCAATTTGCTTGAATTAATGAGAAATTTAAATCTGTTGTGAACTAAAAACTAATTGTTTAGAGACTAAACAATTATTAGAGACTAATTGTTTAGAGATTGTTTGGAAAAAAAGAGAGTTGAGCCAAAGCGAATGAGACTTCACTGAGAATCAACTCATCAGTTTTGATCAGTAAGACATGTGCAAGTGGTTATTGTACTGACTCTTTTGCACACATGCCAAAACAACTGCAATTTGCTTGAATAAATGAGAAATTCTAATATTTTGTGAACGAAAAACTAATTGTTTAGAGATTTGAACTTATTATTTTTTGTTTTTTTAAAAAGAGAATTGAGCCAAAGTGAATGAGAAAAAACTGTAAATATTATCCTACCAACTTTTACCTTCTTCTTCTTTTAAAGTTTATTGGCGGTTGGCAAACAATGATTTGGTGCATTACCGCCACCAACTGGTATGGAATCAGAATCAGAATTGTGTTTATTGCCAGGTGTAAGAGATTTACACTAGGAATTTGCTTTGGTTATGTTGGTGCAAGTCAAACAGTATAATAACAAAATAGATAAAAACGTTAGAATAAAATAGAATTAAAAAAACTGAAATGTTAAGAATATACAATATACAAAATAAGCTTTAAACAAAATAAACATGATATATACAGATAGTGCAAATATTGCCGGAGTGCAAACAATTAGGTATCAGAGGGAGAGAGAGGGATACAGTAGGGGGTGTTATTTAGAGTGTATGAAAGAGGGGGAGAGCCAGTGTCGGCGGGGCAATAGTGTGTGTGTGGGACGGAGTGTGGATCATTCTGGCTAATAATTACTATATCCCAAAAAAATAAATTAAAGAAAAAGAAAAAGAAAAGAAAAAGAAAACAAACAACCTCATACTTTTCCAATCATATTAATTTGTCCAAGATACTTAAATAATGTTCTATAACACCCATTTAGTGAATTCTTTTGTAGAATATCTATTAAATCAAAGTGTACTTTAAAATCTTTGAGGCCTTGAATCAAATGCCTTCTTTCTTCCTCATATCTCTCACAATGCATTATTACATGCTCCACCGTTTCCTGCACTCTTATCTCACACCAAATCCTGTCTTGCAACCAGTCGGAACTACGAACACAGCAGCGCGTTTGTTTTCCGTCGGAGCAAATATCCCGTCGCACCGTGAGAGGATCGTGACGTGGTGATTGGTCACTTCACTGCAGAGTGAGAACTAGTTGAGTTTAACGTTAAATACCTCGTTATTAGGTCGCCGGACGGCTTCTAGACACATTTACTAGTTGTAGTTTGAGTGGAATAAGAAGTTTATCCGGTTGTTTTTAACTGGAATCAAACAGTTTGAGGTAAGTTAACCGAGGCCTCTCTAGTTAGCATCTGAAGCTAACTCAAGCTAACTGTATGCTTCACTGCATCTCAGGTATGTGACGTCAGAGAAGCTCAGTGTTAAACTGTATTTACACAGAGACTCACCTGTTAGTGTGCACCTCTTACTGTCAGGTAACCAGTTTACCTGGAGACACATATACACTGAGGATAGTTAGTTAGCTTGGTGGCTAATAATAACAACAAGGCGGCTACTTTCACTAATCAGCTGTAACAAGTTTCTACAGCTGCTACATTGATAGCAGAGAAGCTAAACATAAATCACTGCACAGTCTGTATTCTTCACTTTTATCACCATATCTGAATTACTGTGTGGAAGTTTTGGGTTTAACACTTATAAAAGCAACTTACAACCATTATGCATAGTACAAAAGAGAGCAATCAGGATGTGTAAAAACTACAAAAATCATCTGTCATCTGTGTAAAAACTACAAAAATCATCTGTCATCTGTGTAAAAACTACAAAAATCATCTGCCATAGGTGTAAAAACTACAAAAATCATCTGCCATAGGTGTAAAAACTACAAAAATCATCTGCCGTCTGTGTAAAAACTACAAAAATCATCTGTCATCTGTGTAAAAACTACACTGGCTGTAATACTGGACCAAGCAATGGCAAAAAAATTAAATGTATCTTCACTTCCTTTGGGAAATGGAACAATTAGGGGTCTTTCTTCCTACTGCTTCAGCAACACAAGTGCATCAACAAATGTAGGATTTGGTGGTTTGAATGGAGTTTTACCACCAGATACTGTGACAAATACCCAAATATAAGACTGAAACCCACTGAAGTAGTACACCAGGGTCTTTAAACTTGTATTTTTTAAATAATCCACTTTAAGAAATCCATCTAGATGTAACTTGTAATGTATGATCTATTAAGAATGGACATGAGAATTTGTTTTAAAATAGTTCTTGAACTGCTCAAGAATATTCCAACCAGAAAGTATCTTATAAATAAAAACACATATTTGAGAAATATTGATATCATAAAGTACTCTGATGATTCCACCTTAATTTCTCTGCTGACTGACAGCGATGACCTCAGTTTGCATCAGTGTAATGTCGACTGGCTGATTGAATGGTGTGAGAAAAACGCTCTTATCATTAACACTAGTAAGACAGAAGAAATTATTTTTGGCCTTCCTCCTGACTGTCAGCTGCCTCCAGTTACAATTCATAATGTAGAAATTAAACAGGTCTCTTAATACAAATACCTGGGAGTTATGATGATAGACTCCACCCTATCATGGACCCCTCACATTGAATTTACTTGTAAGAAGATACAGCAGCGCATTTACTTTCTTCGCAGACTCAGAGAATTTAGAGCCCGTAGCCAGATTATTTTTCAGTTCAGTGATTCAGAGTGTCCTGTTGTTCTGCAGAACAGCCTGGCTCAGTAGTATATCTGTAAAATGTAAAACTAAACTTTATAGCCAAATCAAAATGTGTGTGAAGATCATTGGCCAACCTGTGACAGCCTCCTTTCAAGCAGCTCAGAACAAGAGTATGCTCAGACTGGCCAACAGCATCTCTTCTGATCCCTTACATGTTTTAAATGGGGAATATCAACTTCTGCCCTCCAAGAGGCGATTCAGAGTCCCTACATTTAACCTGCATCAGGTTAAAGAATGCTTTTGTCCATCAGTCCATCTTGTTGCTAAATAATAATTAATGTGCTGCTAAAGACATGTAAATCCAGAGGACAGAGTGTCATTTTGTAATGGGTTGTGTATGAATAATTGTGATGTGTTTTGTTTTTTGTCTGATGGGTCTTACTTTTTCTCAAACTGAGCTGCCTATGGATGCAAAATGAATTTCAGTGCAAACTGACAATAAAGTTGTATCGTATCGTACTTCGCTCAAGTTTCTATAGCTGCTACATTGTTAGCAGAGAAGCTAGCCGGCTGAGCTGGATAATGCTGGATAATGCTCTCTCTCATGTGATTCTGCTTGTGTATTATTAGATCATCGGGGCTGTGTGATCGTATCTGCTGTGACTGACTGACTGACTGACTGACTGACTGACAGACACGGCGGCAGCATGAAGCTCTACAGCCTCAGCATCCACCATAAAGGAGCCACCAAAGCAAACCTCCTCAAGTCGGCATTTGACCTCTCCTCTTTCGGCTTCTTTCAGCGCTCCAGGTGGGTCTGACTCGATATAACCAGGATCTGACCGATTGAACATTTTTAATGTGTGTTTGACTTTCATTTTCTGTGTGTAGATTGCAGAGAGTATGTAACTAGTAACATTATGGTCTGTCTTATGTCAGGTGGTTTGGTTTTCCAGCATATTTGATAAATGACTACAAGCCACAATGCAGTGTTTAGTCTAAATAATGTTGTCTGGTCATTCTGGGATACATTTCCACCAGTGACATGACATTATTGTTTTCGTTTTTTTTAGTGTTCAGGAGTTCATGACCTTCACCAGTGCCTTGATTGTTGAACGGACATCACTAGGAAGTCGTGCCTCTGTCAAAGAACAAGGTAAAAATGAGCAGCCCAATCGCAGAATTTCAAAAGATAATTTATCTTAAAAAATGACGCAGTCGTAATTAATACCCCTTTTCACTCACTCGCCATGAAACAAGCCGGATTATCAAAATGATAGAAATGTGTAACGACACGTTTGATGAAGCCAATGTTAAAAAATGTCAGCACAATGTTCTCCATAGAGTGACTGCTATGCCATCATCATGCATTGTGGCTGCGCTTGTACTAACATTTATTTGAAACACTATCACTTTCACTTCTGCTTTTCTTAAAGTGTGCCAACTTCCTCGGGGATAACCCGTACCATTAGACCAGGAAATGCTATTTTTATCACACATGCTTTCACTTTCTTTCAGAGTACCTGTGCCATGTGTACGTAAGAAACGACAACCTGAGCGCTGTGGCCATCGCAGATACTGAATACCCACAGAGAGTCTGTTTCTCATTGCTAGACAAGGTGGGAACAAAAACATGTAAATAAAGACTGATAATTATTGCACTTTGCTGTCAACTTCAATATTGAGATTGTTGTCTGATTGTTTTCAGGTATTAGAGGAGTTCTCCAGGCAAGTGGACAGTATAGACTGGCCCTCCGGTAATCCTGAAACCATAAACTACAAAGCCCTGGATATTCACCTCTCTAAATACCAGGTCAGTTTGTCAGAGAATATTATAGTATTTATAATATAGTTGCCGGTTTACTAAATAGTATTGAGATTTATTCTGGAGTACATATAAAGATTAAATTCATGAATCTGTTTGTGGCCAATCAAAGATCTTGTTTTGCGAAATGCTGCCAAATAATCATCATACAGTAGCAGCGTACCTGACAGATTGTTGTGTTTTTTTCCAGAACCCCAAGGAAGCAGATGCAATGACCAAAGTGCAGGCAGAGCTGGATGAGACAAAGATCATTTTGGTAAGATAAGACCCGATAATACTTTAATCAAGAGGGTGAAATATATGCATGTTACTCAATTATATGGCATTATAGCAGAACATAGTGTACATGTAGGATATGGAACGTTTACACAACTAAAGCACTAAACTGAGAGGGGCAAGAAGCGGTTTCCTCTCAGCCACATCCTCTGGGCCCCACAACCGCCACTATAAACCATAAAGACCATTATCAGTGCCTCGGTTTTATAACTCTGCATGCCAGAAACATTACGTAGCATTTCCATTTTCCCCCGTCGAGTCAAACTCTTCACATTGCACATAAGAAATATGTTGTTTCTGTAGCACAACACCATGGAGAGTCTGCTGGAGAGAGGAGAGAAACTGGATGATCTTGTGGCAAAATCGGAGCACCTGGGAAACCAGTCCAAAGCCTTCTACAAGACTGTAAGTGCTGCTGACGACTCGCCGTATTAACTATGGACTGAAAGTGTAACGGCCAGATGCCTGACTGTGTGTGTTCATGTTAACCCCGCAGGCACGGAAACAGAACTCATGCTGTGAAGTCATGTGATGCCGCTGCCTCGTCCTCGCGGACACGCCTCTCTCTGCCTTTCTGCTTTTCCTGCAACTCCCATCACGCACCAGCCACCAGCTCTCAACACAATGGACAGAACGGACGCCGTCTGATCCGGGATGGGGCGCCGGGACGAGAGTGCGAAAGGGGTTGAAGGCGGCGGCGGCGGCCTCGTGTCTGGATCGTGACTGATGGGGGCTGAAGGAGTGATGGGGTTTGGTCGGGGGAAGAAGTAACATTTGAATTATTTTTAACCTTTCAAAGGGTGAACATCTGTGTGGTGTTTCAATACCAGCTGCGGACATAATAGTGTGACGTTGTGTATATCGGTGATGTGTTGTTGAAACGTCTTCAATGTTATTCTGATTGAGTCAAACCTTGAATAGTTTGATCTCAGCTCTTAAAATTCTTAAAGAGTATTAACCACGGTTGTGCTTCTGCTTCAAGGCAACTCTGACAATCTCACAGTCTTATCTTGTGATTTCATAAAACGCGTCACCGTTCAATTCTTCAAAGTCCAAAGTGTTTTTCTTGCAGGCATAATGTTTGTTGCCCACCGGGTGGCCCTGTTTATTGACTTTTATTGCTCCAATGAGCCTCAATCTAAAAAAACAAAACAACTCTAATGTGAGCCAAGACGGCGAACAGCTGCTTGGACGTGTGATATCAAAATCTCACCGAATCTTACAATGATTTTTGAAACATTTTGGATTAAGTTACATGATTATTTTCTGTCTCGTAGTGTTTAAATGAAACCTTAAACATTCCCACTGTGGGTGAGTGTGAGTGATCTTAAAGCTGATGAGAATAGATGTGAAATGTAGAGAGACGTTTCTTCATAGACGCAGCCTTATTGCAGTGTGACTAACACGTAACACCCCCCCCCTGTCCATGAGGAGGACGGGACTCAAGCTATTATTCTTTTACCTTATGTATTGTAGCCATGCTTTTCACTCTGGTAGCCAAAACACATAACACTTCAGCAGGTTTTTAGTTGTCTGTACCTCTCAAACCTGGAATCACTGACCTTTTACCATCATTTATTGTGACTGACGGGATTCTGGGAAGCCTCTGGGTGCTGCAACGCTCTCTGGCTTCTACTGTAATGGGTTTGAAAAGAGGACAGACATAAATTGAGTGATTTCACATCCCACTCTTGTTTTAAGACACTCCACAGCTGACTATTTTTCTTTTTTTTTCGGTCAGCACAGTTTGCTTTGTATGTAGAAAAGTCTTTCTTCAGGAGCTGCTGATCAGTTTAAGATAAAGAGATGCCTTTGGTCGTGTATTTTAGATGTTTCTCTGCTCTCGTATGTGTGTATGATTTTGCTGAACATCTGCAGGCTGCATTGATGTTGAGTGACTGTGTGTGAGGACTGTTGTGTGTGTGTGCGATCTGAAATGCTCTTTCTGCTTTTACAGTGTAAACTTTTTGTGCAATATCTCTGCAGACTGTTGGTGATGTATGTCTCTCTTTTAACGTGGAGAGAATAAATGGAATTATTTCTCATAAAGGAAAGTAAAATTGACCTTTGTTATATGCTATTCTTATGACTAATTCCCACGTGACGCGTATCCAGGGTTGTTTCTGAGCATTTCTTCTATTCAAAATTTCCAATTAATGTGCTAAATTTGAACATCTGTGTGTTTAAACAGTCTGCATTAAAACGTTTTGATCCAGATGTGGTCTGCAAACTTAAAACAAAGACTTCAGATAATAAACTGTTCTTTTCTGTCTGTATTAACATTTTGTTTCTTTGGAGCACTGATTGTTTACAGAACTTGTAATCCTGCTTAGATAAACACAAACAATGGCTTCTGGTGTCCACTGGAAACTGACTTTGTGAGGTGGCATTGAGGTGTCGCAGGAAATCCTGTAAAACAATGTGAAGGTGTCCTTTGCAGTGTCTGAAAGTCAACGGTCCTATCTTTAATATTATCTTAAATCAGCAAACTCCTCCACCTCTCAACAGGAAGGTCAGGAGCTGATGCATCCTTCACGTGTTGTAGGAAATGTCAAATCTTAATAGGAATAGAATCCATGAAAGACACAAGTGTAGACAGTGATGCAATGTAACCAAGTGCATTTACTCAAGTACTGTAATTAAATACAATTTTGACATACTTGCACTTTACTTGGGAAATATTGTAGCCTACTTTTTACTCAACTACATTTATTTGACACTTTAGCTACTAGTTACTTTTTACATCAAAAAAACATGATATGCTTTTATGATATGATGCAGTAATGTACTACTAATCTACCCAGTAGTATATAAAGTTTCTAAATTGACTCCAAATTGAAGAACTTGAAACATTAAAATGTATATGTTAGTGATAAAAACAGAATAATATAATATTATATAAGAATATAACACTTTAAAAGGAGCCGTTCTGCATAATGACTACTTTTACTTTTGATACTTTAATTATACATTTTGTTGATAATACTTCTTTACTTTCACTTAAAGGTGCCATATTGTAAAAAGTGAGTTTTATATCTTTTTTTTCGTCGTAATATTACGAAAATAAAGTCAGAACTTTACGAGAAAGAGTCATATTACGAGAATAAAGTCAAAACTTTATGAGAAAAATTGTCATATTACAAGAATAAAGTCACAACTTCATGACAAAAAAAGTCGTAATATTACTAGGATAAAGTTATACCGTAACTAGAAAAAAAAGTCGTAATATTACGAGAATAAAGTCATAACTTTACGAGAAAAAAGTCGTAATATTACGAGAATAAAGTCAAAATTTTATGAGAAAAATTGTCATTACGAGAATAAAGTCACAACTTCATGACAAAAAAAAGTCGTAATATTACTAGGATAAAGTTATACCTTAACTAGAAAAAAAAGTCGTAATATTACGAGAATAAAGTCATAACTTTACGAGAATAAAATCATAACTTTACGAGAAAAATAGTCGTAATATAACGAGATTTAAGTCATAACTTTACGACAAAAAAAGTCGTAATATTACGAGAATAAAGTCATAACTTTACGAGAAGAAAAACGTAATATTACGAGAATAAATTCATAACTTTACGAGAAGAAAAACGTAATATTACGAGAATAAATTCATAACTTTACGAGAAGAAAAACGTAATATTACAAGAATAAAGTCATAACTTTACGAGAAAAAGCCGTAATATTACAAGAATGAAGTCATAACTTTACGAGAAAAAAGTCATAATATTACGAGAATAAAGTCATAACTTTATGAGAAAAAAGTCGTAATATTACGAGAATAGTGTCATAACTTTACGAGAAAAAGTCATAATATTACGAGGATAAAGTTATACCTTAACGAGAAAAAAAGCCGGAATATTACGAGAATGAAGTCATAACTACGAGAAAATAATCGTAATATTACGAGGATAAAGTTATAACTTTATGAGAAAAAAGTCGCAATATTACGAGAATAAAGTCATAACTTTACGAGAAAAAAATCATAATATTACGAGGATAAAGTCATAACTTTACAAGAAAAAAGTCGTAATATTACGAGGAAAAAGTTATACCTTAACGAGAAAAAAATCGTAATATTACGAGAATAAAGTCATAACTTTATGAGAAAAATTGTCATAATATTACAAGAATAAAGTCATAACTTTACGAGAAAAATAGTCGTAATATAACGAGAATAAAGTCACAACTTCATGACAAATAAAGTCGTAATATTACTAGGATAAAGTTATACCTTAACTAGAAAAAAAAGTCGTAATATTACGAGAATAAAGTCATAACTTTACGAGAAAAAGTCGTAATATTACGAGAATAAAGTCATAACTTTATGAGAAAAAGTCGTAATATTATGAGAATAAAGTCACAAATTTACAAGAAAAAAGAAAATAACACGTAAAATTACTACTTTATAATATTATCACTTTATTCTAATAACATTACGACTTTTTTTTCTCTCGTAAACTTCTGACTTTATTCTCATAATATTACGACTGTTTTTCTCGTAATATTATGATTTTTTTCTCGTTTTTTTAAAAATCCACAGGGAGCCACTAGAGAGGAGCTAAAGAGCCTCAGGTTGCTGACCCCTGCTTTAGCCTACAACTATGGGGCTGAGGTTGTTGTTATCTGGAAAGTACGAGTTTAAAAAGAAGCCCTTGAATGCAGCACGGGAGGCGCGCCTCAAGCTGAGGTGAGAAGAAGAAGAAGAAGAGGAAGAAAACATGATGAACTGATGAAGTCTGACTGCACAGACTCAGAGCATGTGGATGGAGGTGAAGAACAAGAGCAGGACTGTCACTAGCGACGGAAACAGCTCGAAGGTAAGAAGCTAAAGATAATATTATGTGTCTCTTTCCGCAGAGCAGCATGCAGTCTTCCTACCAAAACAAGTCTCTCTCTCTCTCTCTCTCTCTCTCGGGTTAAAACGTGACCTATAACTCATTTACTTGTTTACAAGCCTTCAGTCTGGAAGCTGTTTTTATCAGCCAGCTGCAGGAGCAAGTGTCTCGACGCAAATGATGTAAACATGTGTGTTTCTTAATATATTTCCTTCTTATCTTTTGCACGTTTTCTTATCTTTGCTGCCTGAAGCGCTCACATTTTTTCCACATTGTTGGACTTCCTGCAGCAAGTTTCCACCTCAGCTGTGATCCAGCCTGCACTCCTTCCTCTCTGTTTCTTTTCTCTTTGTGTCCCAAAGAAGTAGAATTTTAAATGGCTGATATTTAACCTGCACAGGAGCTTCTTATGCTCCATTTTATTTTTGTTCAAACACAACTATTTTGCTGCATTTTCAGATGGTTGATCCAGATGTGACACTTTTACACACTGTTCTACAGAGAAATGGTGAGTTTTTATCTCTTCTATCTTCTTCTTGAGTTTTTTCTTAGTTGTAAGTTGGCATCTTTTATTTATTTTTAATTATAGTAAAAAGCTGAACTACATGTATGTCCACTACTACAGTACCTACATGAGATTACAGTGCCAGATAAATGGGGAAATCCACTTGAGGTATATTCCATCTAGTAGTATGTCAGCTTTAGTTAACTGGAAATCATTCTAGTTCTTTATATAGTTCTCCTGAAGTTTTATTTCTGGGTTCTGCCCATTAACAAGAACATTAGCCATTTTTATTTAGTTCAATTTCTCACAATATTGCAGGTAAATATTATTTTTACAGGCAAGAAATAATATTTCTGTATCAAACCTATTTTTAATTCAGAAAATAGAAAATGCAGTGGTTACTAAAATGCAAAATATTCAATGTGGCAAGAAAAAAAACACATTCCACATTATAGATAATTTCATATCTCGATAACAATACATATCATGATATAGCATGTTTTCTGGTGGTTCAATTAAGGCTGTCCTGAATAAAAAATTTTGGGCTTCAATGAGAAATATTCGAAGGTATTGGAAACTTTGCTGGCTGACATGTTGTTCTGTCTGTCTGTCTCTATCTCGGGATCACTACTGTACACACACACACCTCTACACACAACAAACAGCGATATCTATCTAAAAATAACTAATAATATTTAATGTTGAGTATGAATAATGTTGTGGGAGTATTCCTTATTTAATGGGCTATTTTGTGATTTATACATTATAGTTACATACTTCTATATTTAAAAAAAATCCACAAAAACGAAGCATTCGAATACTGATTTGGAGGTCGATTACCATGGCAACGGTCGAAGCTTTGAAGGATTTGGGTCAGCCCTAAATTCAAAAATAAATAGTCGATATGAAATAACCACTATTTCTGTATACTCCTGTGTGAATTAAATACTTGACAAATGAAAAGTACTGAATATTTTTCTCATTTTAAGAACTCTAAAGCAAAATAAACAACAGTTTTGAGTGCAATTATAGAGAAAAAAAGAAACGAATATTGGCCTAGCCTATATTGCAATAGAAACAATATATTAGAATATATACGATAGACATTTTTATATTATTTTGATGATATATATCGTCATATTGCAAAGTCCTTTGAAACACCGTTCAATGCTCACAGGCAAAACTACTGTAACTAAAGACATGGGTATTATACAGTATGAATGTTTTAGATACACAGAGAATGCATGAAATAAAACATACTAAATTAGTGTAATAGAGGGGAGTTATTGTTCAAAAAAAGAGTTTTAATTCAAATTGAAATCCCATATAGTTTAGGCACATGTATCACACAATCTTTTATATCAGCACTGTTAAGTATTTTATATTTTTTCCTCATTAAGGTTCAGCTGCAGCTGCCACTCTTCCTTCTCATACAGATGACTCTTCAAAAAGCCGCAGTGGGATCATCCCCGGTGAGACTAAAATCTCTTGTCTTTACAGAAAGGAGTGTAAGAAAATGTCAGAAATATCGAGTATCACAATATTATGTTTTTTGATACTGTATTGATTTTCAAAAATACTGTATTGATTTTTAATTAATAGTCTACATGCAAAGAATGACTCAATCAATATCAATCAAAAAAGTCAACTTTATTTACTCATATTTTATGCATATGGTGTGTTTTATGACAGTTTTCACAATATATCGCCTTGCTTACAGAATCGCAATATATTGAATCGTAACCCCCTGTATCATGATACGTATCGTATCGCCAGATTCTTGACAATACACAGCCAAATTTACAGACCCTGTATGACCCTGTTTCAGAGAAAAACACCTGATTTATAAGATGTAAAAGTTAACAAAGGCAGTTTTCACTCTGTGGGTTGAGATCCACACATATAATAAGGTGAAATTGAGTTGCACTAACAGCCAAACAAGCTTTAAAAACATCTTGTCATTTTGCTGGGGGCTGTTTTCACTGGCTGCGTCAGACGCCGAGATTTTCCAAAAATACTCACTTCTGAGACTGCTGGTTTGTGTCACACTCATAAAAAATATGACACTTACATAACAGTGTCAGCTCACCAGACCCAGACTAGAAAAATTGGAAAGGGCAGTGAAATTCCTCAGGTCTCAGCAGCGGGCAGTAATATTATGAATGCAGGATGACAGTCTGCAAGAGCTCTGAAAGATGACATTTACAAGCCTGAGGCAGGAAGGGAGAAATCCCCAAAGCACCGAAAAGACACTCCAGATGTTGTTTCTAGATACGATAGTGGAGGATTAATATACATATTAGCATACACAGTCATAAAAGTTTTGTTTTCTGTTGATTCACTCGGCTCAACAGGATGAAATTTCTGCAGAAGATCCATTGTGCAACACTGCAATTGGTGTATGCACGTGCCCTCATGTATGTGTATTTGTGTTTTAACATGTTTGTGTATGTTTTTTAGGTGCGATTGCAGCCACAGTGTTCATCGTCTTTCTACTCGCTCTCTACGCGGTCCTGTGGAAGTGCATGGTGTCGCCTCCAAAACGGTAAAGGACCGACACACAAGCCTCAACCTGACTTTTACTGGAGCTTCAAGTTTGATTTTTGTTGACACAGCGAACTTGCAAACTGCCAAACGTTCACCTGCCTTTTAGCGTCACAAGTCTGAACTTTGTATCCTCATGATCGTCACTTTTTCCACTTCATATTAAATTGTGTTTTTTTTGTGTTTCCCTTTCAGAAAGCACAGGAAGAAGAGGGTGAGAGTGAAACAGAGGACGACTGTGTGAAGACTGGCTGCCAGGTTGAAAATACCTTTTCGTCTGTTTTGGACTTTAATGGTTCGGACTAAAATCTGAGAGCAGACTTTGCTCAGTCAGAGAAAAGCACCAGAGTGACAGTATGCCTCTGAGGAAGATCCTCCTAATAGATCAAAGATCAAACCAGTGGATGATGTGCCACCACTTTCCCTCAGCTGTACTGTTTACTGTTGACTCAAAGCTCTGTGTTGATGTGAAACACAGGTCAGATCGTACTGCTGTTTTTTTTGTTTTTTTCTGTGAACTCTGCACTACTGAGTGACGAGGCGGCTCAGCCACCGCTCGCTCCAGTGACCAATAAGCTGCGCGGCATATTTAGTATGTGTTGATGTGTTTTGTACCTCCACCAAGTGGACGGTTGCATTTAAACATGCCCTCTACTAGTATTTCTTCATACTATTTGTATTAAGTACATAATGGCATCAGTAGGTTCCATTTTAATCGTTTCTTAAAGATTATTTTAACTCCTAGAGCTGCTGGGATGTTCAGAACAACCAGCACATCACTCTACTACTACTCGAGTATTTAGACCGCATTTACTGTTGAAATCTAGAAATGGATTTTGTTTTATATTTGTCCTCTGTTGTCTTCTTTGAAATCCACACGTTACTCAGGATGTTGTAACTACTGTATGACTTTTAACTCTATTCAAAACTGTGACTTTTTTTTATGTAATGTGAATATAAATAAATGCTAATATTTGTGGTCATAATTTGGTGAAACTTCAATTCACACTCAATCATTTGTTTTTCCTTCGTTTCCTGTTGTAACTTAATCTAACGTTATGGAACGAGGAAAGAAATGCTGTGGATGGATTTCTGCAGAAATTTAAATGAAACCGAGGAGTTGACAGATTAAGTGTCAGTATGAGTGTAAAGGGAAACGTTTCTCTGTGTGTCGGACATCAATAATATCATGTCATGAATCACTGAATCTATAATCTCTTCAACAATAAGAAAAGACGGAGCCGGATGGACACATCCTGAATAAGCGGACACAGTCCAGCAGCCACTGAGCCACCCTGCTTATTATACAATGCGTTACATGCTACTTGAGTAGCTGACTATCAGAGCCACATCACAGTAAGAGGTTTGACACTTTGTGGTTTTCAGAACCAGTTTTGCAACTTCAAAAAAAAACACGGACTGAGTGGAGCTGATTGAACTCAGTCATGAGCAGGGAATGTGATTTGGTGGAATCAGGGAAGTGTTGGGTGGAAATTCTGCTGAACTCATCAGAGATTAACCGGGACTGACAAATGAGTTACTACTACGCAATCCAGTCATACCTTTGACTGATGAAATGAAGTGCATCCACATTTTTTCAAAAACATTGAGGCAGATGTGTGGATAGTTTGGATTTCACTGAAAAAAGGTTGATGCATTGAGCCAAGGATTATGGTGAAGAAATTCAGATTTAATCAGCTATCAGCTCTGGGGATTATACAAGATATAACATTTGAATGATCAGACATAGAAGATGTTCTAAATCTGGAGTTGTTAAAATGACAATTACTGAGAAACATGGGAGATTTGTTTTTTTAAACATTGCTAATATGTACTGTAAACTTATGTTAGTCAGTAAATAATAGAGTAGAAAAATCAGTGCAAACTTTCAACCGTTTGTTATAAAGTCACCTGTCCAACAGATGGAGATGGAAACTGTCAAAATCAACAATATCAGTGCATTGTTTTTATTCAAGCCTTGATTTCTTCCTAAAGCAAAACCAAAATCGTACTCGCACACAGCGGTGTTATTCTTGGATAAAAGTTATGTTAATCCTGCTATAAACCGGTTCAGTGTGTTTCTTGAAGCTGCACTTGTAAGAACAATTACACACTCAGATCCTCAGGTGTGTTTGAAATGACTAAAACAATAATCTGGCTTTCAAAAATCAGATTTCTTTTGGCACCTGGAATATGAAATTAAAAGTTGAGAAAGAGTCACATGTTCAGCTTCCTCATCAGTGCTACCAGTTGCTTCCTGTAGATAAAATCTCTAGTTGCATCACACTTTAAAACTCCCTCTAGAGTACCTGCTGTGTGTTTTCTGCTCTACATACTATATGTATATCATATATGCATATAGTATGTTCACATGTGGCATAAATACAAAAGCTTCATGTATATTAAGCTGCAGATTGACATTGTGTCTAAAGAACAAAGCATCTATTTACAGTATTTACACTCTTGAAAACATATGACAGAGTTTTGGGTTTTCCGCGGCCTGTACTACGAAGCGAGTTCAACATACCCAGAGTATCTTCTCATTATCTGGCTTAACTAACCCTAACAAACGCGATCCTACGAGATGGTTATCAACTCGGTAAATCAACCCAGGGTTTCTCAATCTGGTTATGAGCGCGTTCACATGAAAGGGGCGGTGTTTGCAGCATTTGACCAATCACAAACATGGACAAGTCTACTGTCAGCAGAGCGGCACATTGTACAAAGGAAGATCAAACTATAGCTTAATATTAGCTCTTATTGGTCAGTAGGCGGTTCTTTTCTTTTCCATGCGGAGCAGGTTAGCTGTTCAGCATGAGTTACCATGGCGATCTACCCCGGTAAGAAGTGAACCATCGAACCCAGGGATAACCCTGAAGTTACCTCGCTAACCCCAAATCCTGCTTCATAGTACAGACCTCTGGTCTTTGACTTATAAAATATCATTGGAGATATAACCATATATAACACTAAATGGTTCCTGCAGACTCTCGGAAGGTTCAGAGCTTGATTTGATTTCAGAGACTTGTTGTGCCTCGGACAAATCCTCCTTCACGGTGTGCAAATAAGTCTTGTTAGTGATGCACGTTACTTGTTGAAGGGCCGGTCTGTCCCAGAACACTGTGACTGACTGTGGACAGTAGTCTGACTGGAGCAGCGGTACACAGGAGGGTGACGAGGCTGAAGGAGCGGACTGGGAACCAGGAGAGGGCAGTATGCTCAGGGGTTCAGGATCTCTCAGTTTGGTCGTTTCAGCCAGAGGAGGTTTGATGTTCAGGATCTCAATGTCACAGCTGATGCACTCCTCTACCTTCTGAGCCTGCAGCCTCTCACCAGTCTGTACAAACACATAGGGGGGATTATAATGATGTAGGCACATGAGTTTAGGTAATAGAAGCAGGTCCATATAGAACGGTGTTTGTGCTTGAGTGCGGCAGGTATATCGGCCCAGAAGTGGATCTACTTTGCTATGCAGTTCGCTACAACAGGGATTTACAGGTGACGACTTTCTCTGTTTGATTTCAGTCTCATTCAAAGACAAATAAAATTATTTCTGTTGGACAGATGTTTCTTGGGGGTCGTGGTCGTTGCCCTAGGTACATTTTTTTCTGTGTTTCACAAATTTCTACAACGGAGGCGGTGAGTAAAATGTTATCATGACTTCATAATGGACCAAAAATATGTGAATAACAAATAAATAAACAAGACAAATACTGAATTTTGCTTTGAAATATTGCTCTTAAAACCTCTTTTGTTATTTTACTTATTTTGAAAGCTGATTGATGAGTTGCTTTCTGATGGTTTATTTGAATTCATCTGCAAAACACTAACCAGGAAATTCAGTTACTAATTTGCTTATTTGGTATCTCTGTGAGTGAAAGAAGCCAATTATTGATATAAAAAATGCAAATACTGAACCACCTGAATATATAGAATCACTTTCAACAAGTGTTTATGAAATCTAAACTCGGAAAAAAGAGTTTGGAAAATTTGTGTTTGGTGGATTATTATTAAATAATTTTGCTGAAATAGTTTAATATTTCACTGCTCTCCAAAATGTAGGGCTTTCCTCGACCAAAGAAATTCTTAGTCGACTAACACTCATCGTAATCGATTAGTTGAATTTATCGATGGATCTGTTAAACTTCGCCACAAAGATCACACAAAAGCACCACTTTAAATCTTTTGTTTTCCAGAGATGTGCTCTGAAGTTTCTGGGGAATAAGTCATTCAACATTTTGTTGTTTCAAAAAAAAAAAAAAAAAAGATGTGTTGTTGTCTCCTCTCTATGTATGATTTGACTATTTTGGTTTGTCTGTACCTCGTGCAGGAAGCTGTCCAACTCAGGAGGTTTGATGTTCATACCAGCAGGATAAGCAAATATCTTCTTCAGCCTGGAAGAGAAACAGAACAACAAAAGAAGATGGAAGTGAGAAAGAGGCTCCAGGCGAATGTCTAAGTGAAGATTTAAAGATGAAGTTACTCACATTTTTCTTTGAGGCCACACGAAAATGATGCAGCCCAGCAGTGTCAAGATGGGAGGCAGTATCTTAGCCAGGTGAGCAGAGTCTACCAGAGGAGACAGAAGACGAGCAGTTTACACCATCAACCAGTGAAATCCGAGGACGTGTGCTGGAATCTGAGAACTTTTAAAAGTGTTAATTAAGATTAATAGAGTGGTGGAGGAATGAGTCCTAAAACCCAGAAATGAGTTTGCATTTTAACACTTCCCATTCCCTCGTCTGGAAGTCTTTTTGAATGGGTTTTTAGTTAAATGCCTGAAAAAAGGTCTGTGGTTAACACAAGCTTAAGAGATTTTAATGTTTTATTCTACGACATAAAATACGTCAGTAAATATCCCACTTGTGAATTTTGAAGGCTTTATGCGTCCTTAATAAAGGCGGTTGCTAACAAGTGGCTAAATGAGACTATTAAACGTCATCACGCCGACTCGTCCACCTTTACAGCCTTGTTGTGTATACTCACGCTCATGCGACCATGGTGTAGTTCGTTCAAAGTCTAACTTTAGCTTTTTACTTCTGCCGATTTCATTCACACTTTAAAAATCCTAAACGTTTCTCTGTATTATTAATTTTTTTTTCATTATTTTTTTTTATTTTATTCTATTCTTTTTTTTTGTTTGCTTATTTATTCTTTTTTTTTATTTCAATTTTGAATGCTTATGTTGTTTTCTCTAGTGTACTTATTGTGTTTGTCTCTCAGCTCAACTACTTAAAAATTGGTTTATAAACTATTGTAATTACGAACTGTAAATTGCATATAAGAAAACCTCGAAAAAAAGGGAAAAAAATAAAGTATAAAAAAAAGAAAAGTAGAGTAAAGCAATAAAATGATGGATGAAGACTTTAAAAATAAATAAATAAATGAATAAATAAAAATCTTAAAAGTGGTGTTCATTTGTGAAGATTATCTTGCTGAACAAAACGTGTAAGTATCATAAACATTTATTTGCCACAGATCTTATTTTCTGCAATAATCCAAAATCCAATGGAAAAATCCCACTGGCTTTTTGTCGAGGGAACCAGGGTGATGCGGTGATGCTAACTTTCCGGTTGGACTACACAAATATGTCATCCCTGCAGAGCTAAATTGTTGTGTCTCTATGATTGCACTGAATGTGATGGAGCTCACGGTGGGTTCTCGTCCTGATGGTGATGTTGGATGGTTGTCCTGGTCCCTCCTTAGTGAGAGCGCTCACAGAGAAAGCATACTCTCTGTTCTGCTGCAGACCGTTTATGGTCACAGACTTCCTCCGAGGGTCTGCCACCGACACGTTGAACAGATCTAGATGCACACAAGATTATAAATGCATTGTTTCAGGTTTTTCTGCATATTTTGTTTTTGAACACAGAAAAAGATCAACATCAAGCATTAGTAACACTGGAAGCTTTCCTCTGCACCTACTTGCAGCATGACCTGGCAGCGTACCGGACCCTACTTCCTGTGCTGTTACCAGGTAACCAGTGATGAATGCCGGATGAGCCAGATCTTCCTCATTGTAACTCCATTCCAGTGTCACAGATGATGAAGTACTCTGAACAGGTTCAACCAGACTCGGGGACTGTACAGATTCTGAGGATAAGGTGTTTTTTAGGAAGGAAGAGGGAATCAATTAGAATTAAAAGAGCAAGAATGGAACATCCCCAACTATTTTAAACTACAGAGACTTTCTAATCAGACACCTGCAGTGTTAAACTGATGTCAGAATCTGCTGCAAAAGCTTTGATTTGATCGCTTTGTGGTTATTTTTTTTATAAAATGAAAACTGGTCGTCAGTCAACAGGAATATAATTTGCATATCTTCTACCTCCTCTCTGCATATCTAAAACAGGAAAGATGGTGTCTTGTGTTTAGATAACATCTGGAGGATGTCACACCTTATTAAATGTTTAATATTTATCACCCTCATCTCTTCTGCAGTATGTCTCCCTGTCCTGTTTGTTTGCTCTGAAACACACATTAAACCTCTCTACTAAACCAGCAAAACATCTGATTAACCTCTTAGAGAAATACTCTTGTCAGATGCACATAAATACAACAACACACACATTTCCAGTACAACTCTTTAATCAGTAATAACACTCACTGAGCTCTTGTGAGTATCCAGTCTGTACCTCCACTAGTCTGTGTCCGTCATCTGTGCAGCCATAGATATTAAATGTGTACCTGAAACCTGCTTTGAAATTTCCTGCAAAATAAAAAGGTGAAGACAATGAACGTCAAAATAGGAAGAACTTAAAGGTGCATTTTCAGTGTCCACTAAAGGAAAAAAACAACAACTTACTAGCAGGTAGGAACAATGTGTTGTTTCCCTCCGGCACCTTCAGCCATCGCAGAGTACAGGGCACTGTGTTTCCCAGAATGCACCACTCCACAGTATAGCCACAGGTGGCAGCGTCCTGATTGTCCCAGGACAGATTAAAACCAGCAGCTGTGCTGTTGCTGCTCAACCGCTTCTTCACTGGGAGGATTTCTGGATAGAGACACAAATTTCAGATGGACTGTGGTGTTGCACCAGAAAAGTATTAGTGACGGTAAGTTAAAAAAACAAAAAAAAAACAGAATAAACAAATATATTAGCTAGAGAACACTTTATTACTGTCCAAAATCGCATACGATCATCCAATATGTGTACTATCGTTCCACATACTTTGGTGTGAATAAACAGTAGTGTGTATCTTTTCAGACACACTGAGCAGTATTTTCCGTCGTCACTTCCTGAGAGCCTCCTTGCCGGTTGGAGACGCGTAACCATGGTAACCCGTGCCAACCTCATGTGACCGAATGAGGATTTGTGAGAATCAAAGTCTGAACTAATTTAAAGTATATATTACGCCTAGCAAAGTGAAATCTTATAGACTTCACTTACACTTAAATTGAAGCGTTATTGATGTTACAGAGCTGTCCGTCAACATCTGTTTATGACCGTTGTGATCACTACTGCATTGCATTGTGGGATATTTATGTGTCCAGCGTTGTATACTGTAATATTTCACTGGAAATAGAATGCAATTCATGTATTATTGGTTTCACAAACTACAAAATCTCACATACCGTTTAGCATGTTAGTATGGAATTTCAGATGCAACCTTTGTTAATGCAGTAGCTGACAGGAAGTAGACTTGGACCAAAGCTGTTGCCCTAGCAACATAATGGCAATGAAAAGGTCTATACTGTATAAACAAAAAAATCAGCTAAAGAACACTTGCAGAGTGAAAACCTCAAAACCAACACTGAACAGAGAATCTCAGCTGAGTCCACGTGCGTTGCTCACCTCCATCGTCACTCTGTGGGACGGTGATGTGAGCAGAGAAGATGGAACCGGTGTGGAGAACAGCCTGAACGGTGAAGTCACACTGTCCCAGATTGATGGAAACCTCCGCCTGTGTCTGTCCACTATCCTTCCACTCGGTCCAGTTTTGACCTTCTTGCGACCACTGAACTTCGTAGCGTTGGATGTTCACTACTGAGCCAGGAACATGCTGAGAATAAAGGTGGTCATGAAAGTTGTGAAAAGTTAATGTTGTGGTGACAAACAGTATATTCCCTTAATTAACCAGACAACGAGTTTGTGTGATTTTACGCCAGTATTTGTGCCAAAATAAAACATTTGTAGGAAAAAAGACATCGTCTCACTGGAATCCACAATAGAGTCACTTGACGAATGTTCAGGTCGGACAGCTGCTTTATTCTCCTCCATACATCCAAGGTCACCAACGGATCTGAGGAGATAACATCAAGGTTATTTGTTCAAGGCATCACAGGCATGCATGGAAGATCATTCAATACCAGTATACTCATATGTACAAAGACTAGTACTACCAGTAGTTTATAGCCTCGCCTTGAAACAACTTTATGATGTGTAGGACTCTTATTCTTGCCTGCTTAAAATGCTCTCTGAAAAATTAAGAAAAGGAATTGGAGGAAGAAAATTAACTTTCCTTGTGTTTGTGTGGGCAAAGTTGGATATCATGCAACCATGATGTCTTGAGTTAAAAATGTTTAAGGGTAATTTATTGCCTGATTTACTAAAAAGGCCTGAAATAGAATTACATTTTTGGTCTTAACTTGGTCTGAGCATGGTCTTCCTGACGTCACCCTTGTATACACTATATTATCCAGGTAATAGACACCGTTTGTACTCACAGGTTGTGAAGGTTATGGGCTGTGTCCTATCTCCCCAGAGCCTGCGATTGGCGGAGCAGCGTACCCTCGTAGAGTAGCGGGTGTTGGGAAACAGATGCTCCAGTTGGACTTTGCAGAGACCGCTCACACTATTGCAGTTCAGCTGTTATAAACACAAAGACAGAAGGTAAAAAAAAAAAAAAAAAAAGGCACTAAAATGTCCAACTTTCAATTCTGCAGCATGAATATGTTAGTTAAACCGGATTAAACTCACCTCGGTGATGCTGTATGGGTCTGTAGTGACCTGACAGAGGAGGTTCAGTTGGGTCAGGTTCCCCTGTACGATCCAGGACACAGTGGTGTGCTTCACCCCTGGGCTCACTCTGTCTACCTCCACCACAGGAAGCACTAACGGAAACACACACACATGAAACCCACACATAAGTTTATCTTCATGTGGTTGTGTGCATACTTGCCAACCCTCACAATTTTCCCAGGAGACGTTTTTCATTACCCTCTCCCGGTGTCCTCCAGGGGTCACAATTCTCCCGCATATATCTCAATTTATGACAAATTCTCTTTTTCATTATCTGTTTCTGGCACTGAACAGCGTGTATAAGCTCTACAACTCTAAAAAGTCTAGAGTTGTCAGCCGCTCGGTCAACAATACATCTACACTCGCACAGCCGCTCGCACCTCGTCCTCCTCCGCGAGTGAGAAACGGAGAGTACTAAGAGAAATAAATACAAAAATACAATAAATTTCAGATGTCATGGAAAGAAGAATTCCTGTTTCTTATGGATAATATTAGAAAAGGGGCTTGCATTTTGTCAAATCTGCACAGTCAGTGTACTTATTTTGTTATTTTCATTCTGTAAAGATCACCACAGAGCAGGAAGCAAAGTCTCTAAAACTCACATTCCCTCAAGGTTGGCAAGTATGAACAACATGATGACTACAGCAGTATTATTGTGATGTTGCTTGAGTATTTATACCTTTATATAAAGAGTATAGCAACAACATATACTGTATATTCTGTTTAGATGTTTGTGTGACCTCTGACCTCTGTCAGAGATGTTGAAGCTGTAGCTCTCCGTCTCCTCTCCCAACTGGTCCTTCACCACCACACTGATGTTGTATTCCTCCAACTGTGGGACGGCCGGGAAAGTACAAGACGACGGCGTGCAGTTGATGGGAGCCTGGTCTGAGTTCCTGTGTTTTCAACAACAATGAAGGGAAAGGGAAAAGACTGTTTTGGGATTTGCTTAATAAAAAAACAAAACTTCTCTGCCCTGTAAGTTAGAGTCAAGCTGAGAAATATCTCAAGGTTATTGCTGATGCGGAAAGTTGAATCGCTACAGGTCGTCCGATTACAACTGCTACATTCACTGTATTTCTTTATTAATTCTTTAATTTTTTTTGTGCATTAAGTGACAGCCCCCTCATTTGCATTATGAGGTAAAAATGTATAAAGAAATACTTTTTCCATGTGTCATTTCACATTATTACACATAACTTAATTTCTGAATGTATTTGTTTTGGTTTCTTTGTATGTATGGATTACTTTGGTTGTTACCAACATCTGGTGAAAATTGCATGTCAATAGAACCTTTGGAAATATATTTACTGAGAAAAATGGTGACGTGTTCAATACTTATTTTACCCGCTGTAAATAAGTTTGGATAAATAAATAAGGGGTGAAATGCAAAGGGGGGAAATTGTGCATACATAAATAAATAAATACATATATTTTAAAATACATATAAAAGAAAATAATTGCAAAAATAAATAAAATAACAAAAAAATAATTAATTAATTAATTTAAAAAATATATATTTTTTAAAATTAAAATAAATAAAAGGGAAAATTAAGTGTGTAAAAAAATAAAGAAATTAATAGAAATAAATAAAAAAGAAGCAAATCAAAACAGAAATATCAATTTCACACATTGATCAATCAATTTATGGCTACATTTACTTTTAATATTATTTTTGCTGCATTTAATGACATATTTATGTATCTATTTATCGAGTCATTTCTTTATTTATTTATTAATTTATTCTTTATTTTGGCAGGTTCCGTCATCCATATCAAAACGCTTCAAACCCGTAGTCCACTTCTTATAATATACATGTCTACAGGATATTTAACCACAGCAAATAATTGCACACGTTATAGATGAACAGTTAATTAACAGTAGGTATTATATTTAACTCCAATCTTACCTGCACACCAAGCCTTATTTAGTAACACCTGCACAGCTGCTTGCCTCACCCTATAGGCGTGACAGTAACGTGTGCATCATGACAATTAACTGCATCTTTGCCCATAAATTCCCCATGCATTTTGTTTAAAACTTCCAAAATGGTAGTTAACCCTCTTAAACAGTTCTCTATACAATATCCAGTGCGTTAATATAGCAGCAAACAACTAACCCTATTTGCTATGTAAAGATATAACGTTAGCTAGCTGTGTTGAGGGCCATGCGTAGGCAATAGAAATGCTCCAAATCTTCCATTTAGCACCAAATTAAACTCTATTTCTAACAGAAAGAACAGAAAGACCATTTATTACTCACTTTTCTTAGACTGCACACCAACAAATCCATCAACTGAAGTCCCAATGCCAAGCTAATGAAGCTGTCTGGTTACTTTTCTCTGGCTGTCCATAACTCTCTTAATTGGCAATAATTAGAGCTGCACATGATTGGTGGAACAAACGTCAATCAATGAACCAACCAATCAGAGCCATAGAACTGAAATATGTCCCGCCTACTCATCCGGTGGTCTTTTTTAAACAGTGAAAAAAAGTTTTATGTTATAACAATAAATTATGACGTTTTAACATGAAAAAATTCAAGTTATAGCAAGATAAATAGTATATTGTTACAACAAGAAAAGTTTCTTGTTATAAAGTGATAAGTTTGCATGTGGTAATAATGTGGAAAAATATTGTTATACTATGAAAAACTGATGTAGTCCACTTTGAAGAGCGTGGAAGCAGCTCCAAATTAATTAAATATACATTTTATATTTCAAACCTCGTATTAATAATAAATAAATAAATCTCTGTGCCTGTCTGCACATTGGGTCCAATCATGAGGATGGACAGTAGGAGCATTGGCCTAATTATGATTTATTTACTATTTAAAGTGGTAATCTGAAAGATTTTCATTTAAATAAATGTCTGTTGAGTCGTTACACTGTAAAAAAACAACAACAGTTTTTTACAGTTTTTTTCAAGAAATTTTAAATTTTTTGTCTGTATTTCAAAATGACAGAAAAAAATTTAAAAATGACATGTTTCATTTGTGATTTATATGTAAATGGTCTTAGATTTACAGTATATTTTGTAATCACATCGTAATTATCTGTATTTAATCTTTTCATGATCATTTTTAAAGATAATTATTCAGTTTTTTAGAGGTTTATTCTAACAATTCTATTCTATTTTAACAATTAATTTATGTTAGATAAAAGGATTTCATGGAATTCTAAAAGTATTTCTTGTAAAAATACAGGTTTTTTTTGCAAAACGTCTGAGAGTTAATGTAAATTTGGGCTTTTGCAACGTAAAATGACATTTCATTTGTGATTTATATGTAAATGGTCTTAGATTTACGGTGTATGACTATTCTAACAATAAATATATGTTAAAAGTAAAATATTTCTTGTAATATTACAGTCATAAAGGCTAATTATATAAAGATAATTACTGTTTTTTTTACAGTTTATTTATGTTAATTAACGGACAGTATTTTTCCGCTTTTTTAACAGACATTTTCTGGCGCCTCTGCTGCCGGAACAATTCCGTTATTTTAAACTTATTTTTTTTTACAGTGTATCTATCACCAAAGGAGGTAACACGGTGGTGATAGAGCCCACTGATGAAAGTACTGCAATATTTATATATTTGCAGTATTATGAAATGGGTGTCTGGGGTGGCATTCCCTGAAATTTTACACACACATATACACAGAAATATAATTTTTCTATTTTATTTCTGCAATCAACCCAGACTGAAATCTTAAAGATTGCCACTTTAACATAGCAGATTAACATAGAAATGTGTTGCTCGATCTGAGCCCCAACATTTGAGTTTGTACACAGTGTCAAAAAGGAGAGCTGGGAGAAAAAATGTGCAAAAAAGAATGAATGTTTGGGTTTTATGTGTGCACTTACTCTATGTGGAGAGTGTGTGTTTGCTTGTTGCGATCATTTGGGTCTCGTTTTCTGCCTGAATCCCAGTTGCAAATGACATTTATCATGTCTGAGGTCACACACCTGAGGTTTCTGGGCTTCTGGGGAGGAACTACAGCGCATATATACATATAATTATATGCATAATAATAATGTATAATAATAATAATATTTAAAAGATGTCAAGAATGTATATAAAACTATTAATAATTCAAACTTACAACTGATGTAGTTCCAGGCATAACTGATTAAGCCTGTTGCATTACTGCAAAAGAGTGAGAGACGTTTAATGAGTGCTACTGGGATGGTCAGGTTAGGTACAGAGATAGCCTTGACTCCGGCTCCAACGCTGATAAGAGGATATTCGCGGTTATTCAAGATCATGCTGGTGATATTGATGGTGACTCCTCTGGGGGGAACACAGCAGAACATGGCACTAGTGTGCTCTCTCAGCACGCGCTGGAAGGGGAAGATCTTGGTCTTATTTTCTTGGACTCCTAAAGGTTACAGAGGAGAGTTATGGTCATCAGTGTGTACAATCAAGGGTGCTGTATCTATAATCTCTTGTATGTTCTAGGGTCACTAAACTCTCAACAAGATTTTGGACTGAAGAGTGAGTGAAAAACATCATGTATCATTAAAGCAAAAACAGAAAAAACAAAAGTGTTACATCCAAGTCTGTTATGGCCAGGTTTCGAGTAGGATGTGCATTACAACAGACGTTTGCAATGACAGTAACAGTTGAGAAACACTGATATAAAGATTGGTGGAAGGGAAGTTAAAAGAGTGGAGGGGCCTCCCTCTCGCTAAGAGAACAGAAAGTATCACTTATTGGATGTCATGATCTTATCAGTGTACAGTGCACACAAGAAACTGGCCTGTTTTCTACGAATTTGGTTTAGTTTTTCTTACTGACATTTAAGAACCAGAGTAGCATCATCTCACCATAGTTGGTCTTCCAGTCGCTCCAGGGACTCGGGACAGACTGATTATAGAAATGTCGTATCCTGACTGAGTGGTCGACACACTCCAGAGGCACATCAGAGGTCCACGTCCATGTGTAATTATTCAAATCCACAGAATATAAACTTAGATTTCTCTAGAATGAGAAAAACAGGAAAGAATTGTACATTAATTTTGTGATTATCCATAATATCACGACATTAAATGCTGCTAAAAGAAGGATAATACCATAAAATAGATAGAGAAGAGATAGAGAGCCTTTAAACAGCATGCAACCCAGACAACAAATCTTACAGTAGGCTACTCACATTGTAAATAACGATGTGGTTTTCAGCGCGGCCAATCTGGATCTCATAAATGTCACCCACTAAGCTGTGGTTTACCAGCCACCTCACCAAGAGGCTTTGCTTGTCGCTGATAGCCTGCAGATGACTGATGCTCGGCCTTGACGGCTGCCAAACTGCTGCACAACATATGCAAAGTTAAAGGACACACTGTGAGGAGATGAGAGAATTTAAATAAAACAAACTCACCAGTGTCAAAGGAGCATCCACTGTGATCCTCAGACAATATTAGATACAACCCAAGCAGGTTAATCAAGGAGATTCTGAAACGTATCATCCTCTCAATACAGAAACAGTCAAAGCAAAACAAGTGAGATACCGGCCGTTCACAGTCACACACTGACTGGAAGTCCCAGCAGTCAATGCTTAATGACAGTCTGCCTACAATATTGCGTAACGATGTAACGTCAGAGCCAATGAGAGGAGTGTAAATGTCAAACTGATGTTGCTTTAATGTGTTTCACGCAAAGCAAAATACACTAAAAACAAGATGTTTGCCACAATAGCTTTATACACATCGCAATATCAATATGGCACAACACAATTCTGATTACAGAGATTATTACAAGAGAACACATATCAAACAAAAATATTATTAATGTTGACAGTGCATGAAGCAATTTACACACAATAAATTATCAGAAAAGGAGATGAACAGAAAACACACTTTACAGAAATCACTTACAGTATCAGACAGCAAGATTTTTGGCACTTAAGTGAGAAAAATAATAATAATAGGAATATAATTTCCTCCTCCAACAGTGTGCATAGGTAGCCTTTCCATAAAACTATACATATATTTAATATTTATACAATAATGTCAGTATACTTTGATGTCTTTTAGATGCTCACAATCCCTTATAAATATCATCAAAGATCACATGGAGAAATAATAGCACTCTATACATAGTTTGGGGACGGGACCGATTGGCTTCTCAAATATCTCCATTTTCTTCTAAGTGCTCATCAATACTTCTGTCCTGATATCCTGGAGCTTTAGGTCCCAGTGTTCGAGGTACAAATGCACCTCTCGGCCATCAAACAAGTGCAACGGATACTAAAAAGAATCATAGTAGAAGTGAAAACACGGGTATCAAAGCAGATTTACAAAGAATTTGTTTGCAAAAGGCACAATGGTTTCATGATGCAGGATGAGAACGATTAACGGCCGTCACATACACTGATAAAGGCACATATTTCTGGGTAGACTTCCTCCCTGCAACGATCTGATTATTCAGGTTTTTCAAAATGAAAACAAACGGACACATTATACACGAAAGCATACAAGCAACAGATATTATCGGTCCAGTTCTATGTCGGGCAGCTTGCATTGCTCGTTTCTCTCCGAAGGGTCTCAGAGATAGACAATGTTCTCCTCGCCTCCCTCCTCTCCGTTCTGTCCTTCAAGAGAGAGGTAGGCCTGCGGATGGAGGAGGGGGGCGAGAGAGGGAGACGAGGAGTAGCCCTCCTCATAAAGTCTGTGACCGGTGACCTCTGACCTCCAGGGACCCAGGGATCGTCTGTCCAACGGCGGGCTGAAGTCTGCTAGAAGGAGAACAACAGAAAAAGGTACAGTGTGTAAGATTTGGCGGTATCTAGTGGTGTGGTTGCAGATTGTAACCAACAGAGTACCCCTCTGCTCACTCCTCCCTTTCTGAGACTGCGGTAACGTTAAGCCATCCATACCATAATAACACTATTTTAGGGGCAACTGGAGTCAGATGGCGGCTGGTGGTACCACGGTTTTGCACTCTACGGCTCACGTTACCGCAGTTTCACAAGCGTGTCGGAGAACTGCGGTGGCTTTCAGGTAACGTAAAAATGTGAAAGCCTCTCTCTAGAGCCAGTGTTTTGGTTTTGAGCAACATAGCGGACATATTTGCCAAACTTGAGACCCCCACTCTAATTTTTCTGAATTTTTTCTGAATTTTTTTGTCAGAGACTTTGTTTCCTGCATTGTGGTGACATTTAAAGAATGAAAATAACAAAATAATAAGTACACTGCAATGGCATCTTATGTTTAATAGGCGTACTTTTAATTCTCAGGAAAGAAAACTGAATAATTTGCCCCTCTGGCGTGAATTTGTGTTAATCTCTGGCATAAACTAATAGGCTATTCATCCGTTTTCATTCCTTCATTCATTTTTTGCCCTTGCTTGAGTATTTCTTTCTCTTAGTACTTTCCACTTCCCTCTTCTTCTCTCACTCACTGAAGTCCTCACTGAAGTCCTATGTCCTTTCAGACGCAACGGCACCACTGCGCTCTGAAACCCATTATTTCTAATGGCAAGCGCCGCGCCACGACGGCTTTTCGCTGCATCGAACAAAGCCCAACTTTTCGTGCTGAACGCTGTGTATCAAGCATCTCTTCCAGCAGGAAATTACATTTTGGTGTCGCTCTATTGTCGTCCGGGTGGAAACAGTAGGGCTTATAGATGCTGTACAATGCCAGAAACAGGTTGAGAGAACGAAAAGGAAAAAAATGTTTGAAAATTTGTCATAAATTTGGAAAAATACAGGAGAATTATGATCCTGGGAGGAAACCGGGAGAGGGCAATGAAAAACGTGAGTCTGTTGATGGTGGACTCCATGAAGAGGAGCCGCTCCCTATGTAGATATGAAGGATTCATTCTAAGTTAACGAAAACACAATGATTCTTAGTTTCAGGTGATTATACACTAAAGAAAACATAGTTATGAATATTATATTCCATTTCTGCTAATAGATCCCACAAAATGTTACACACTTTTCCTTTAATTAGAAGATCATATTTTGGAGGAAGATTTGAGTTTTTGAGCTGAGCTGAAACTAACTGTTACTAACAGTACAGTATGCTATATGGGGGGGTTTACAAATGGCTGCATGTCTTTGGGAAGGAATATGAGCACACTTACTGTTGTTGGTCATTGGTGGCGGTGCGGTGACCCTGCTGCTGAAGGGGTGGATGGAGTCATTCAGAGGCCGGGAGCAGCCGTGGTTGTTGCTGTAGTTTGGGTACGTCAGACCATCCGGAGGCTGTTTGTTGTGTGCCTGGCTCAGCAGGGTGTTGAGGCTGTTGTAGAGGCTGGCGCTGAGGCCGAGGTTCGCGGTGTAGCTGGAGCTGTTCAGAGGGCTGTCGTGGTTCTTCCTCGGCACAGAGAGCAGACGCTGGTGCTGGTTGTTGATGGCGGGCTGGTGGAGGTGGTTCTGTTGGAGGGAGGCGAGTACAGCCGCCTCGTTCTCGTACACCGAACAGTTACCATCCAGGCTGCCTGAGCGGCTGTGGCTGGGCACCTAGGACATTCAAACCAAAGAAAGCAGAGGTGAAATGGTTTGCTTAACAGTGTTTTTATTTTTGCTTTTTGATTCCTCAGATCCACTCGTTGCCCCCTCTCATGACTGCACTTTGACCTTGCCGTCTCTCCTGCCCCCTCCCTTTCTTACCTTGTATCCATCCAGTGGTATCGTAACAGGCAGGCTGCTCTGGCGGTTGTGTCTCCAGCTCTGCAGTAGCTTCTGCTGGGCTTCGATCTTCTCCTTCTCCCTCTCCACACTCCTCTGGCCCTCCCTCAGTCGGTCCAGATTTTGCTGATACTCCAGCAGCTGAGCCTCCAGCTCCTCGCGCTCGCAGCGCAGACGCTCGGCCTCCAGGAGGCACTGCTGCTCTCGCTGCTCCAGCACGCTCTCCTGCTCACACTGGAAACACACAGAGGGCACATTCACATGAGGAAGTTCAGGCACCGGTTATCTCTTTAGCTCAGTATCGGTTAGCTCTTTTCCTGTGGTTATAATGATATGATACAGTACCATTACTGCAACTTCACGCTCAAATTGGGTGTTCGATAGTAGTTAAAGGATCAACCTAACCTATCACATTTTAACAGCTTTTAGTGATCTATTCCTTATTTTTGGGTTCATTTTATTATTTGTTTGTGTATTTTTCTTATTCCTGCACTTAGCTAAACACAAGCAAAACTTATATAAGGCACTATATGTCCTAGCTCCTACCTTCATCTCCGTGCTACTAATCTCTTACACCACTGACCATCCATTTCCAACCAAAACCTGTTGGCTTTATCGCTTGCCAAACGTAAAACCAAAGACTGTCCTAGCACCACTTTGGAACAATTTCCCCCCTCGATCTGCTGAGTCTGCTGACTGTTTCCAAACATATCTAAAATCAAAATCAGCACAATAAATTGAGGTCAATAGAAGAAAATGTTGCAGCAATCTAAAACATCACATTTTTGTGTTGTCCACTGATGTTGGCGTCTTCCACTACATCAGATTTACTTCAAACCAAAATACCTTGTTGGCCAAATAATTGCTTTTGATTGATAATCTTCATTGAGATCATCAAATCAACAACAATGTAACCTTTTTGCTGGTTTACGAATGTAAAGAAAATGTTTTCTGTGCGATGCAAACCATCACGCTCTATAAAAAAACGACTCAGTGCATTTTTTTCTTGACATACTTTCTATGGCAATATTAATACATATGATTAATTTTACTAAACAACAAACAATTAATATATGGACTTTACAACATGTATTCATGGACAAAGCTAGAAGAATGTGGGCAAGCTATGTTAACGGGGGATTCAATGGATGTGTTGATGCAACATTGTGGTATTGTTACGCTGTACCTCTACAATGACAAAAAAAATTAGCCTCTCTCAAAATACACCATTTCATACTGAGATTAGATGAGAGGAGACTCCAAATTACTCACAAACAATAACCCTGACAGACAGGAATGCATTGCTGCCAGATGTTGCATTTTATATATAAAAGTATATGTTTTGCAAATGTTTAGAAAGTAGTTAAACAGCAAGCCTTATGTTCAGGGGGAAACTCCCAGGTGTGGTTAAAGGAGAGGAAAAGGAAGTTACAACACTTCACAACAAAATAGCATGTGAACAGCTCTGCACATCACGTACTGATGATATCTCAAGATATCTGATCAGAGAGAGGTGAATTCATAGGTCATAGGTGTTGTTGACAACAGAAAGAGACAGATGAGAGCACAACTCAGAACATCGGCATGAGGCTCACCTGCTGTTTCTCTCTGGCCAGACACTCTTTGTCCCAGCGTTGCTGCTCCTGTTTCAGCTTCACATGGAGTTTCTGCACCTCATCCACCTCTTCTTTCTTCCTCTCTAAACCCTTCTTTTCTACTTCCTCTTTCTTCTTATCGATGCTCCTCTGCTTTTCCTGCTCCTGGATAACAACGGTTAAACACGTTATGTCATTATTTCACTCAATTGTAGTCTAACTTCCTAGAAACACTGATGCACTGGTATGCATATGGTGAAGATATTTATCTTGACATGAATGTCATACCAGACTGTTTTGGAGTGAAGTGAGGGTTCGGAGCTGAGGTCTTTCTCCCTCCTGAAGAAGGAGTTTTTGGACTTCATAGCAGCTGTCCTGGAGGGTCACAGCAGCCTGCCAACACAAGGAGGAGACACCTCCAGTTACTAATCCTGTCCTTTCACAAAGCCAAATATTCACTCATGCATTCAGCTACAGATACTGAAACTTGTGTCTTTCCTTACCTGCAGACTATAGAGAAGCTGAGTCAGACTCTGAACGCTCTCTGCCACCTACAGAAAACTGTGTTATTACAGGGGAACGATAATGCATATTTATTGTATTAACAAACATTGCTCATGGGGAACTACGGTGGATGAACCTTTAATAGTGTCCCTTTGGTGTCTCCTCTTTTCAGTTCGACGGCAGAGCTCCACAACACGCAGTCCATCCCCGTCGGCTCGCTGTCGGATCCAAGAGAGGTGGAGCTCATACTGAGCGTGCTCAGATAATCCGCTGTAGCAACAAGAAAAGAAGAAGTATATGTCACTGCCTGCACATAACAGCCCATGTGGTTCACCTGCATCGGTAAAGGTTGAGTAATGTGTGATAACAATGTCAACTTGAGGACAAACATCACAAAATGACATTCAGAATTATATCTGTGACTCACGCTCAGAGGGAGACTCCTGAATGCTGCTGCCGTGGCTGTTGTAGCTGCAGCACTCGGGTCCTCGGACCGGAGAGCTCTGAGTTTTTACAGTAAGGTCATCACGAGCCTGCAGGATGGTGATCAGGTTCTCCGCTGCAGAAGAAGCAAAACTCATGTCAGTATTCTGTGAGTCTGTTTTCCAAATTCCAACCCACAATGACAATAACACAAACCTAAATAATACAATGTAGTGATATAGTATACTTTTAATAATTTGTTTAATTATTCAGTTGCACTTTTATGTTGTTTCCTACACTATTGTATGTTTCATATTGATATTTGCAGAGTCATTCTATTGAAGTTTGTCACTCTAATGCACAATTTTAATTAAAACAAATGTTCAATATCTATTTGTTATATGCAGTACATTGCAAAGCTGCATCTTGATTAAAAGTCATGCATGCCCCCATAGGAGTTTTCTCTTATTTTAGCTGATTAGTGCTCAGGTTGGGCTGAGCTGTGCAAGGAAATTATATATTACCAAACTCAATATACAGATAAGAATGATAAAGGTGCAAGTTGTACAGCCCCAATCGACCTTTTCATAGCAGACATTTTGACTTTGTTATAGCAGGAAAAGCCTAATAGAATTAACTAATAAAAGTTATGATTGCATCACCTAATTTAAGCGTCACAGGAAACCGTACACAGTGAACACGGACCTGGAAATGGCAAAATGAAATGGGTTGCAGCCACCATTAATGTTTCTAATTATAGCTGCGCTTTATTTGCCATGACATCTACAGGTGCGACAAAACTAACAGGACAGAGAGGGAAATGTCAATAAAGTATGGTCTGCATATGGGAACACAGTCCTGAAAAGAGGTACCGTGGCTAGGGGTGTCACGATATATCGGTATTGACAGTAACCGTGATATTTAAAAATGAGATATTGATATGTGCCAATAATCCAGCACCTCTTAAATCAGTTTATATATACAGTTATGGTTACAGACTCTCTCTCATTACACTCAAATTCTGAGTGTATTTAATTTGCCAAAAAAAGAGACAAAACGCACAATAAACAAAGTTAAAGATGAGCATTATTTTAATTTTTTATTTTTATTTTCTATAGATATCACATTAATATTGTTATTTTGAATTCTTTTGGCCACGATAATCGTGTAGTGAAAATCTGATATCGTGGCAGCCCTAACCGTTGCTATGCACCAGGGGCTTTAAGGAATGGATATCATTTGTTTAAGATATCCTGTATGCATTAGTATAAAAACGGGGTTTCCTTCTCAATAATGCTGCTTAGCGACCCCTAATCAGCAAGGGGGTCAGCTCTGTGTATAAAATACTACAATGTTAGATATATTAAGTGTTTCACACATATTGATTTTATTTAGACTGTCCACCAAAATAGATTTTCTCCCACCCTAAATATGTTTTGTATTTTAAAATCTGTGTTGTTGTGTGTAGGCTTGTGAAATATGTTCTGGACCTGATATATGCAGCGTGACTGCAGAATCATACAGCTTGCACCATTCAGCAGCTTTTCTCACCTTCTCTGAGTGCAGCTGTGAGCAGCGAGGAGGCCTGTCGTGGAGTCTCACTGTCGGCGTCTGGTTGTACCAGCAGATGGCGGTGAGGTACAGCTTCTGGTGAACGGAGGGTTAACTCTGTGAGCTCAGCATAAAGCTGTAACTTCTCCTCCAGGCTGTTGCAGATTTGCTGGTCCTGACCCAACAGTGTCTCTATACAAAACAAACACTAAGATTAGGACTTGTGGTTCTCTCAGAGAATGATGCGATGTTTCACAAAGAAGAACGGATGACAGATAAAAATGTTTTCACCTTGGAACTTGGTGATCTTCTGAACTCTCACTTCTGCCACTCGCCTGGCCTCCTCTGTCTCAGCACTTCGCTCCTCCTCCTCCTCTTCCTCAGGACAACTGTCAGGTAAATCAGTCGGTTAGATAATAAGTAACACACACACATACACACATTAACCACATGCATGTGCACACACACACCTCTCTACAGCTTGTCGTATGTGTCTCATCCACGCATTCCTCTCGTCTCTGGTGGTGGTGTGAACTTCATACATCTCCGGTCCCACTGAGGAGGCGGAGATGAGGAACATCCCTCTCTCCTCATTGGCGACTTCTCTGACAATGAGCTTCTGCAGAGGGATAACAGGAGGCTTCTGGTCCTGAAAAATCAGATGAAACCCATGAAGATGGATTAAAGTAGTGGTTCCCAACCTATTTTCTTAGAAGCCCTCCCTACTTTTATCTAAGAAAAGCTGATCCCCTCGCCCCTCCCTGATTCAGTTGATCTTTTTTAATTAAATCAACTTTCTTCAATGAATAGAACTCGTCAGTTTCGTTAATATAAATGAAGCGATGACGTCTTGACGGACCGAATGCAGATACCTAATATCTTTTTGTAAAGACTTTACATTAATTCACTATAATAGTGTTAGAGCCAAAATAGATTTTTTGTTATTGTGGTTCAATAAATGTAATTTATGGTGTTGTTAGATTGCTGCTAGACCGCCCCGTTAATACAGGTGTGTTCCTCCCTTTGTGTGCGACAAGCGGGAGAGCAAACAGGTTTTTGACCTCAGTGAAATGTTTTTGAAAGGCTAAACGCCAACAAATATGGATTGAAGCAGAATATTTCATTAGCTAAAACATGTTGTGAATCTTCAAAAATGATTACATCTATCTTTTTTCAATAAATGTTGACTTTAGGACTTTACAACGCTCTGGAGTTATTGGAAATGTTTGGATCACACGAGTCCGAAACAATCCTACGCAGCCAACACTGGAATGTAATTCTAGAAGTAATATAATACTAATACTATTAGTGCACAGATATCAGGTTTAAACACAATGTGACCTACTGAGTAGCAAAGAGATATATCTTTTTAAATAGCTTTATATACAGACTTTTGTATAAATTATCCAGTAAGTGTGTTATTATGATTTCAGTTATCCAGACAAGTCCAGACCCCATATTGGGAACCACGGGGTTAAAGGATGGAGAGAAATGGATAAACAGCTGGACAAGATGTCTTCAGGTCCAAGCTTACCACAGCAGCAAATACAAAGCGTTGATCTTTCTCTTGTAGGAAAACCAGAACGTCTGTGAGCAGCAGAGCCAAAGTATCTGAGAACAGAAGAGTAGAAATACATGTAGACTGGTTGTGTGTTAAACTCTAAAGTTCTTATGGCACAGATGATGATCTCATACACACCTTTTAGACGTCCCGTGGCGGTCTTCCAGTAGACCAGCCCTTTATACTGCAGTTCCCTGTTTTTGCTATGCAGGTCCTGTTTGCGAAACACCTTGTCGTTCTTTAGCTTGGCGAAGCTCTTGTTCTCCAGCCGGGCCAGCACTTCCTGCAGCTCCTGACACCTCTCGTTCTTATTCACAGTCAGGTCCACTGTGGCGATGACGTCGCGGATCTGAGCCAGGGCACTAGACAGGTCAGAGTGTTCCTGACTTCCCTCTGTGGAGGTGAAGCGGTAACAGAGAGGTTACACACATTAAAATAATATTTTACCCTCTATAAAACACTGTTTTTACAATTTTCTTTACAGCACTCAAAGGAAAAATAAAAAGTTCAGACGTTTAGTATGGCGTCAGATATATGTCATATGTTGCGAGCATGATAAAACATGCTCACGAGCAAATTATATTATTTCACACATGCAGATATTAACTGCCACTCGCACGATATAAGTCCTTGTGCACCAATTCAACAACTGAGAGTTGTACAGTCCGCTGCGAGCGAGAAACAAAACATAGGGAGAGGCAAAGAATGGCATCTGCTTGCATAGTTCAGGTTCTTTATATATTCCACACAAAGCACAGGTACACAAAGAGAAGTGTTTAGCACACCTCAGCTCTTACACTGCAAATTGTATACAGATTGGCTTTCTTTATCCATCAACTAATTGACAGATCATGGAAAGCAAATATCATAATCAAGCAGGCTATTTAAAAACAGCAACATGAGTGAAATATTTTAGTTAGTATGACACTTTGATGCTGAACACAGGAAATAACCTCTATATTTGTAGTTAATATAGTCTCTAGTACTTTTCATGCAACAGTCTGGCCTGAAACATGCAATGTTGCAGCAAATATTTGGATCATGTTACAAATTTTAGTCTTACATTGTGCTATACAAGAGCATAAAAATGCCCCCTGCCTTGCCCTTTGTGTTGTTGTTTCCACAGAATATGTAACAGACTTAGGAGTAGCATGTGTTTACAGTTTTGTTTGGGACACAGTAGAGCTGACGTACCCTGAGTGTAATGTAATATCCTCTCCAGCAGCACTGGATACTTGGTGATGCGCTGAGTGACCAGCAGGATAAATTCTGGCACCTCTCTCCGTCTGACCAGAGTGTTAAAGCTCTGTTGCTGTGAGCAGAGAGGTTAACATCATAATTAGTACAATCAAGACTTTTTTACTGTAAATCCCTTATTTAAAAAGCACAAGAGGTCTGAAAGCAGAAGCTTACTTTGACAAAGTTTTGCAGTTTTTTGTTTTGCTGCTGCAGCTCTTTGAAGACGTTGACGGCCTCGGTGTGATGGCTGCAGAACTCTCCGTACACCTGCTTCATCTTCTCAGCGTATTCATCTGAGAACTGAGAAAGAGGCCGTAAGAGGGTCAACTACAGACATGTATCTGCGTGTGTTTATGTGCATGAATCCATCTTCACCAACCTGCTGAAGTAGAATGTCTCCTATCTGATGGATGAGGTAATTACGCGGGTTCTCAGGTTGCGTCGCAGCCTGTCGGCGTTCCTGCAGCGCTCCGAAGAGGTTTTTGTGGAAGAGCAGCAGGGGGTCCAGGCAGGGGAAGATCCGGGCCACACAGTCCCAGTCAAGCTGCAGCTCCTCCAGCATGCCTCTCCTGAACACCTCCGACATGACCGTCAGGGTTTGGATGTGGTGCAGCTCTGTCTGCATCAACTCTACACGGGGGCAATGAAGAGTGGATTATGGGATTGCTAATGTTTGGCTGAATCCACGCGGAACAGCAAGTGGCTACAAAATTGCTTCAGTAACTCATTTCAACAGATTTCTCCAAAATATGTGTGTAATAAATCTGAAGTATTGTAGGCTTCCAACTTAGACTTGGAGAGCATGGTGTACACCGTTATGTTTGCCAGTAAGCAGAGCATTTAAAAACCATTTAGATCAATTCCAAATCACCTCACACGCATATAAAATACTGAATTAAGAAGAATTGTCCCACCGTAAATAACATCCTGCCGTTTAATGGTGCGCCTGTCGAGTTGCCTGCAAAACTCCGGCGTGACCGCCAGACTCCACGACTCCACGTCAAGTCCCAGCAGGTCAGCTGACAGGTCGCTCATTAGAGGAGCATCAACGGCATCTGTAGGGACAGAAATGATGAATAATGTCTTTCTTATGAATCACAATCCACTCAACAGTAATTTTCAGCGTTATGTGTGTGTGTGTAGGGCTGCAACGATTATTTTCATTGTCGATTAATTTGTTGATTATTCCCTCAATTAATCGATTAGTGGTTTGATCTATAAAATGTCAGAAAATGGTGAAAAATGTAGATCAATGTTTCCCTAAAGCCCAAGATGACGTCATCAAATGTCTTGTTTTTCCCACAGCCAATAGATATTCAGTTTACTCTCATAGAGGAGTAAAATAAACCAGAGAATATTCACATTTAAGACACTCAAATCAGAGAATTTTTACTTTCTTTCTTAAAAAATTACTCAAACCAAATTAATCAATTATCAAAATTGTTGTGGATTAATCAGCTAATCGATTAATTGTTGCCGCCCTTGTCTCGACTTACTTGACTTAAGCCCATTGCTCCTCTAGGGAACATAGGCCATTGAGAAATGTGTGTGTGTAGGTGTGACAAATTATTATTAAATATGATATAAGCTTGTTTTCCTCACCCTGCGTGGTGATTGGCGGCTCGGCCGATGGGGGAGTCGCTGTGACCGGCGTTCCCTCATCAGACAATGAGCTGTTAGTGCAAGCTGTCACGCTGCACTCACTGTCCACGCCTGCTGCGTCACTCAGCCGTCTGTACAGACACAAAACAAATTAGTTAGATCTTTTTTGAAGACAAAGAGAGTGTTTGCATGGCGGTGGAGGATTGTGAACTAAGGTTTTATTAACTTCAGCATTTTCTAGAAACAAAAGCTAACTGAAATCCAGATTAATTCAATTCATTTTTAATGGATGGATGGATGTATTGAAGTCTAATGATAACACTGCCATCCTACCTGCTGTCTATAGAGATGGAGAGGCTTTTGGAGAGAGGGGCGACTGTTTCTCTCTTCTCTCTGGTCGTCGTTGGAAGTGAAGACGAAGAGGAGAAAATGGAGGCGGGAGAGTTTTCTTTCACAGAGTCTGGACCAGGAAAAAGAGCAGGAAGAGGAATCAGTCACATCTTGGAGGCTTTCTCCTTCCACAAACAACTGCTCCACACGTCATCCTGCTTTGTTTATATCCATGTCGTCACTGAATGTAACAGTAACCGAATAATAAAGCTGTGAGGAAGTCTGCAGTTATCTTTCATTGTTTCACTGGGCATGCAGCTGACAGTTGTGACAATATGCTGTTGTAATCGAAGCTGATTGTGTTTGACCTTGACACTTTTGTCAGACATCAAACACTGAAGACACAGAGCTTCACATTAAGGACTGAAATGACCCTGCCAATGCAAGAGAAACACTCCACTTTGGTGCTCACGCACAAACACACACATAAACACAATCCAGGCCAGATCCCCCACTGAGGTAGATTAAAATTTAACTTTTCTCTACCAGGGAAAGAACAACAGGGAAGACGGGAGAGAGGGGGCAATGGCTTTCTTAATCTGCTACAGCAGAAACAAGGGAGGACAGGTAAAAAACTTAATCAAAGACCAAGGGAGGACACTACGGGAGGGGGGACACACTGTAATATCTGACTCACTGTGTGGGAGAGACAAGGTCTTGCTTTTCATCAGCAATGCATTCCTCTCCTGCGGCTTCTGAGGAAACACATAATCATATCAACATCAACAGCTGTAAATCATAGTCTTTGCCCTTTAAATATTAAGTTGTTGTGGTTGCAACACAATAAATTCAATCAATACCGGATTCAATTTGTGCCTAAACAAAACCATTGAAGAGAACTGTTGTTATACATCTTGTCATACATCATCAGTTTGAGATGTTCAACACATTCCAGGAGTTCCTTTGTCTCCTTTGGAATTTACTCTTCCTGTTGTACCCGCTTCCCGTCAGCCTGCCTCTGCTTCAGTAACTGATTCATTTCTTTTTTTGGCATTTTGCCTTTATGTGACGGCACAACCGAGTGTGACAGGAAACACGCGGAGAGACGGAGGGAATGACCTGCGATAGAAGCTGGATTTGAACTGGGAAATGTTGCTTCCACACAGCACGCGTCTCAGACCACTGGACATGGTTGGTTGACAGTTACAGATGATCTCTAACATTTCCCAACACGGATTTTGAGATCATATGTGAACTTATAGGATTCAGAAAACATTGAGTGGAGAGTTTGATACATGAGAGTGACAGGTTTTGAGTTCAGAAAGTGTTAACTGTGTACTTAAAGGCAACCTGTGGAGTTTTTGTCCACTAGTAGTGTTTCTACGAGTGGGTCCCCGTTTTGTTTGTATCATGCAAACGCACAAGGACACTGGTGCAATTGGGCGAACGTGCAGGTGATGGTTTGATGCTATTTTGCTGACATCGCGCCAAGAAACGTACAAATGCGCTAAAAAAAGGCAGTGAAAAAGAAGACTGCAAGCTAGTAAACATGTACAGTATGTGAACTGGGTAGATCACTCGGAGAGCGCAGACCGTTTCCATAAGTGAAAAATAATGCGTGTATCCGCCCCGTGACTTGGATCCGCTCCAAAATTTAATGGGTTCTTCTTTGGCCCATGCTGCACCCTTACACCAAATCTCATGAAAATCGTGCCAGTAGTTTGTCTATAATCCTGCTGACAAACAAACCAACATACCGAACCAAAAACAAAAGCGTCCTTGGCGGAGGTAAGAATGCAGGATTTTAAATATTTAAAGACTTATGTAAGCAGATGTATAATGAGGATTTGTTAGGTCTTAGTAACACACAAAATGTGTTTTAGTGAGAATCTAAAGAATGTAAACACTCCACAGGGCACCTTCAATTCAAAATACAATACAAGTCTTTGGTCTATTGAGGCAGTAAAGGGTTACTCCAGTTGATGTTTAAAATTGAAGCAGCAGAGGCCAAGATATTCTGGCTTTTAGTCCTTGGTACAGATCAAGCTCCAATAATGCTAGACCCTACATTTCCCATAATGCCATCTATAGCATATTTTTTGTTATAAATGTAGAGTCTTCAAGCTGAGATGCCACAGAAGACACGATTCACCTGTTTTCACAAGCTGAGTAGTGCTCACTATGACAAGTAAACTGACCTATAGACCTTTTCAACCATTCTGTTGCTAGGGCAACAGCTTTGGTCCAAGTCTACTTCCTGTCAGCTAATGCATTAACAAACATTGCAACAGGAAATACAACGGGGCCCATTTAGAATGTTTACGTTGTGAAGTTTGAAAAGGTCTTTATGTTTATAATTGGTGGAGTTCCCCTTTAATGGTTTCTCTCTCAGAGATTGTTTGACACGGAACATTTAAAAAGAAGCTCAAGTATGACTATTTACATTATTGCAAATATCTTAATGACACCACATTGTTGGATCTGAGATGAAATGAAGTGTGTGATGTTGGTGGTTACCTTTCCACAGGCTGCAACAGACTCTCGACAGTTTTTATGGACATTCAGGAAACAGTCTACAGACAAAAACAAATGAAAACCCAGTTAATTTCATCAGTTAACTGATAATAAACAAAATTACCACATCTCTGGATTCAGTGTCCAGATGGCTGTCAAACGGCCCGGCTCCTCACGATCGATGTCGACTTTGCGAGAGCAAGAAAACAGACTTCATGTCTTCTGCTAAACAAAACATCAAGGCAGCACGGGCCGGGCGAAGACATTTACACAAACCCTAAACAGTTCAGCCACCACAGGACATAAAACAACAACAGTACTGACAGTATAATACTTACTGGAGCACTGCACCAGCTCCTTCCCAGAAACAGACTTATCACAGGCCACACAGAGAGCAGGACCAGATGGAGACACGGGAACAAACTGGTGTCCATTAGCGGCTCCTGACTTCTCCTTTCCCTCCTTCACTTCTTTCCCCTTCACCTGAAACGCAAGTCGTAAATATTTAAAACCTACTAATTCAGCTGACATTTACTGCAGTCGATGCCACAATATCATGTAAACCAGCAGAGTAGAAACAACGTGACTCAGAGCAGCAGGCACAAAGAGGCATAGAGCGGTCATCTTCTTGCTGAAACGCACCTGTTAAAGTGGAGTTAGTTGAGATAAAGGGGCCTCTGAGTGAGCTTTTCTGTTTACTTTGTTAAGGTCCATGGGGACGGCTGCTGCTTTATCCTTAGGGGGGCATTAGGGGGATTCCTCTGTGTATGTGTGTGATAGCGCCATGTTTATTTTCTTATCAAACTTTACAAGGAAGTCTAAGAGTGTGTGTTTGTTTTTTTGACCGTTCATGTGCATCGTGTGTTTGTGCATACATGGAAACATGTTCTTGAACACAAGTGTTTATAAGATTTAGATCGTACTATGGAATGTGTTTTGGCTCCTCACGCTGTGTGGTGGGGGGCTACGCATTATGTAAGAGGATATTTTCACTGTGTCCCGTTGCTAAGACCTGAGGAGAGGGAATTTTCTCCCTCGCCAAATAAAGGCACCGCACACAGACAATAGCTCCCCAGCGCAGGAATTCTGACCTGGCCCGTCTGCGAGGTGGTAAACCCTTTTACTGCACTACTCCGGGAGGCCTTTTCCAGCCTTCAACTATAGGGGATTTCTCAATCATGTCTTAAACACATGTAGGAGGAATCATATTTTCCACTGTGTTCTTGTCTCACCTTGGTCTTGTTGCGAGTGCTGGACATCCTGCTCTTCAGGAAGCTGAAGGTCCGGCTCACTTTGTACTTCTCTGACTCGACCTTAGATGGGATTATGTATTTATCCCACTCCTCATCCTCAATCCTGTTTCAGTGTGAACATTTCAGTCAGTAGCCATCACAACTCCTACCATCATTTTTGGCCTGTGGAAGACTGCAGCATTCCAGCCCAACATGCACACTCTTTATAAAACAAATCATTATTATTTTTTTAATTTATTGGATAATCAGGTACATCGGTGTCATGCTGGAATGAAAGAATGTCCAGACAGTCTTCCAGGACCCCCGGTCTACAGACTATTACTCTTAACAACATGCTTGGCATGCTTGGAAGTCACTATGGACTCTAGAGGGTACTATTTATAGTATGACCTTGGCAAGATGCAATTAACGATGTGTCAACTATTTACAGCAGCATATGCGAGTTGCATGACACATTCCAGGTGAAAGGCAACAAAATGTAAAGAAGAGAAACATGCAATGTCACATCAAACATATACTGTGACCCGACATAAAAAGTGTTAATATAATCTGCTTCTGAGGATTCACATGTGAGCAAATACAGGGTTGTGTCTAGAAAGTAACCCCCAAGTTGCAAATCTATCGCGAGATGGTTGAGGTTAGGATAGGTCGTCGGGTGGCAAGTCTCGCTTGAGTTGGGGGTTACCTTCCAGACACGACCTGCAGCTGCAAAGAATCCATGTGGTTAATGGGATGGTTTTACGGCGGTGTTAGAATGAGTTAAGCCACACATGCATGGCTGCGAGGCCGTTTTGGTGGAAACATACTCTTTGAGGAACTCTGTGAGGGTGAGGTGTTGGAGCGATGCGCTGCTCTCCTCCTCTGCTGACTGGGCCCGCTTACGGAAACCCAAAATCCTGCGTGGATATAACACACCTCAGACCAGGTTGCTGCGTTTCGGCTCGTTACGAGACTCACAATGTTAATGATATGTGTGGCATCTAAGATTAGAGTCTGCAAATCATTTCTGGGCCTTATAAAACGTGTATGGAAATGTAAGATGACCACTTGTGGAGAGTGGATAATTGTGCTACTGATTTAGTAAATCATATAATGATTTAGCCAATACTTGAGGATAACTTTGGTATTTTTCAACCTGGACCCTATTTTCCCATGTTTTGTGTCTAACTGAGTAACAGGGACAACGATTTCTGAAGTTGGTTCATCATCGAGGGAGAACGTTCCAGACGGAAGCTGCTATGGGCTGCAATGTAATCCTATTGGGGCAAGCTGGCCCTGTCTTTAACGTCCCCTAAAAGTGCTTGTTTTTGCCATGACAAGCTCTGATTGTTATTATAAGTGTCTGACATTATGGAAAGAGTCTCGCTCAAGGAGAAGTCTCGTTCTGAAATCTGGTGAGGTGACGTGTTGCCAGAAGATAATGGTGGAATAGTGGAATACGACCACGGTGGAAACGCGAGTGATTGTTGTGTTGGAGTACAGAAAGCGTAGCTTAGTGTTACCTAAAAGATTTTCATTGTCATGGCTGAATATTTACATGATTTCAACAATGTATGTGAGGACTTTGAATTCGATTGCCGCCCGTATTTATTTGAGCCAGAGTATACGGATATTCAGAACGAGACTTCCTTAGACTTGGACACAATTACAAACAGACCGGATCAAGCGAAATGTAAGAAAAACGTTTTATCTAACGTCTTTTAATTCATTAAAATGATTGTCCTTATTCGTCATATAGACACAAAAACATGGGAAAATAGGGTTCAGGTTGAAAAATACCAAAGTTACCCTTTAAGGCAGAGGCAATATCCACATAGTGTTAACACTGGATGGAAACTGACATTATGAAGGACATAAATGGTTAGTGAGCCTGATAAGGCTGGTGTTGTGATTATTGCAGTATTAATTTGATCTATTCTAATGCAATAATCCAATGATGTAAGATGATAATCAAATTGCCTAATGTGATCTTCTAAAATGTTTCCTCTGTTAGCAATGCATGGTTATTATCATCAGACAAAATGTATTAGCGCGTGATACATTTATGAGGCGGTGAGGTGAAATAAACTATAAAATGAACATGGATTGTGGGATTTATGAAATGAAAACAAAATAAGCAAAATGTGTCACATGGTAGGATTGTAAAGCAAATGTTAATTTCAGTACCAAAATACATATTACAATATGTTTATACTACAAATTCAGTGTCATTGATGTGTTAATCTAGATGTGTCTGAGGTCTGGAGTCGGGGGGAGTTTTGCTGTTTACTCATGGTTATTTTGAGGTTGCAATCAGAGCGTATTCTGGTCTCTGCCTTGCAACAGGAAGCATGTCACATCCTGCACACTCAGACCCCAACCACAGGTTTAATACTGGAGATACACATAAAAACGCACACATACTGTACGTAGGCACATTTAAGCCAATCTCTAACCACTGGTCAACACTGGTCTGCCTAAAAAGGGAGGAACATCTGAGGCTGAGCAGTGAGTGGATCGTTCATGATATGACACACTGGTTTTACCTCTTTTCTCTGGCAGTCTCAGTCAGGCTGAATGCTCTCTGCTCTGTAAAGTAGAGCAACAAGGACAGGCAAATGAATGAGCCAGAAATACACGACACAAAGACATTATTACAGATTCTAAGTGAATCACACAAGGGCGTTAAAAACCACCATCCCCAATCAGAATTCAGAAGCAAATACAAGAATCCCTGAAACACTCTGGATCCAGCAAACCCCTACAGAGAGAAACCAAACACAGCACAAGAGTTTGCCTTGAAAAACCAGATGACACCAAAGATGGAAAAACCAAGAGGGAAACTAAATATGCACCAAAATGGAAGCAGAAAAGAAACCCTCGGGGTAGAAACAACTCCTCCTTCAGATGATTTATAAGACTTACGTGCTGTAGAGAGTATTTTTCCAAAGTCTCAGGATATTAAAAAAGGCACAGTCTTAAAGATTCAGACTTCTACTTGTCAGTCATCGTATAAATTACAGGAGTCTGGATGACTGAAAAAATGCGACATCAAGCTTTGGAGAAAGTCTGCTCTTGATTTTTTAGCAATTCAAAATAATAATGAATGTTTTTCTCTGAGACAGTGGTTTGCGCATTGCACAATGTGAGTGCCGCACTCACCACCAAAAATCAAAATCTTACCACAGATAAAAGGGCTGCACAATTTGGGCCACAATGAGAAACATCGTTGTTTTGCAAAATTGTGTGAAATCAAATCGGGGGAAATCATTTTACAGCAGAAATGTGCAGCAAGGTTATTGGGTTTCTCCCTGAAAACAAAGCTAATTCAATCTCCGAACTTACTCCAGTTTTTCCATCTTGTATAAAGGGTCAGGACTGGGTCAAGAAAAGTTTAAATATACCAGATATGCCTGTTAATTGTGCAGCCCTTGATAATCACCAGTTTATCCCACGGTTCACCAGAAAGAGAGGAAAGACACACTGGAGTGTATTCACCGGCCGACCAGCAGCGCCTAATTTGCCGTTTGAAGCTGTTCTTGTACTTACTAACTTGGTTGAGACGAGAGAGGGATTTAGAGAGAGATAAAGCTTGAAGTAGAGAACGACCGCTGCTGCTGAATGCACCATCTAGACGGGACAAAGCACGGCCTTAATGCTGCGCACTCGCACGCGAGTAGTGGCGCTGTATCAAAGCAGAGCTGACGCTAAACACACATATACTTTATAGAGGTTATTCAGTTGATTTATGACACCTGCCTGGTCCTCCCCCCCGTTAGACATGTGGCACATGTGTCCATTCAGCTGGTTCCTGGGAACAGAAAGGTCACAGGGGCGAAGAGGTCAAAGTTCACTCACCTTCTGCCAGGTCAGTGATGGTGGCGTCTCGGTTTAGCAGCGGCCGCGACGGCTTCGCCTTGGGGGAGGAGTAGGAATAAGAGCGCAGGCGAACCTCGGCTTCCTCTGGGTTCTGGGTGAGGAAGCGGATCAGAAGGAACAGAGTAAGCAGAAGTTCAACAGGTTCAATTCTGTGAACAGGAAACTCAATTTATCTGATTTTTTGTTCACATTATTGAGCTGTTGACAGTCTGGGCTGATCAATTGATGATTGTCTGTAAAGCAGACTGTGTCTGTTGTAATGTGCTTTACTTTGCAATACATGTTTTGAGTTTTTGGTGATTTATTGTGCTTGTAATGCATTTTTACTATAGGTCCTGCTGCAAAGCAAAATGTTAATTGATAATTGAATGAAAGAATGTGGAAACAGACTCTACACAGGTGGCCTGCTTATCTGTCAGCTGTCAAAAATCAGGTCAAACTCACGCAATTTAATGAGTTTATAGAAGTAGGCAATCAGTAAGACTAAACAAAAACTCTTGAATCTCTTGCCTAGAGGGCAATATAATCACTAAGACAGTGTTTTAATTAGTTGTTTGGAATAAAGAAGTGAGAGGACCAGGAGGGGAAGTTTTGCAGGCGTTCTGTCTCAGGCCACATGGGATTCCACACACATGGAGAAAAACACTGTTGTTGGATGTTTAATACATGTTTAATGAGGGTGTACCTTGGTGGACGTGGACGTGCTGTCAGAGTGTGTGCGGTTAAAGTCTGGTGACGCGTCGAAAGAGTCCCTCTCCTCTCCTGAGCTGGATCGCAGGATGGACCGCTTCTTTACAGACGAGCACGGGTAGGAATGTCCCAGTATGTCGTCTTCTCCGCTGTCACACTCCAGACTAGGACTGTTTACACACATACACACACACACACACACACACACACACAAGCACAGACGCAAACACACAAAATTCAGTGAAAGCTTGATACTTCAGTCTACATGATTATATTAAGCTGGGAACATACTGACTGTCTAGGCATCACATATTACAGTTGTAGACAAACACACTGTGTTCAGATTGTCATTAAGACATTCACATTTGTTCAGATAGAATCAACCCAGTCTGATATGATCATGATGCCTCCAATTGGTCCACACCTCATCAGATTTAAATCCTAAACTCAGGAACACTACAAGATAATGTGCTGACTCTGTGCCCATGATGACCTCCACCATTTTGGACAGATAAGTGCAGATGATCTTCAATCTTCATCAATCTATAATCAGGCTTTAAACTGCTTATCATTTTGCTATACAGCTTCACTGCTCACAGAGGAGATCTTGCAGCAGTGAGGAAACTGGAAGGAATGTTCTGCAACTTCAACACACAAACAGCTCAATTGTGTCCAGGCTTCCTGTCACTTTCCGCACCTTCACTGACTACAATCGCTGCACAAAATGTCAAGAAATGTGTTTGCTGAAATTCCAAACAGATGATACTTGGTTGTCTTAGCATGCATTAGTCACAGGAAGTTCACAGCAAGTTTCTAAATTGGTGCACTGATTTCATTATTACAATGTTATAATGCCATAATGCAGCGTGTTTGTTCTCTCACTCAACCAGTTGTGACGCAGCCACATTACAAGTTAAATATAATAGTTCACACTAAGAGTGCCTTTGATTTTTTTATTCAACAATTAACAGCAGTAGCGTCCTACCTCAGGCCGCGGCTCGCCTCAGTCACGCTGCATCCTCTGCGGTTAAAAGCAGGAGAAACTGGCAGACACGGCTGCATCTGACGCCTCTGTGCTCCCTCGAACAAACGGAAGGCGGAAGCCAGGGGGGAGGAAGGAAAAGACGGGGAGGAAGCAAAGGGAGAGGGGGGAGAGATGCGAGGGGATGGCTCCTTGTGGTTCTCCAGGCCGGGGCCTTGGATTCCCCTCTCCCCATTGTGGGGTGAGGATGGGTGCCGGTTCTGGGAACAGCTCCCTAAGTCGGGGGGAGTCATGCAGAAGGAGTCCCAGCATGGGCTGCCAAGATGGGGCGCAGGACTCACCTCCTCTTCCTCCTCCCCTGGAGAGCGATATTTAATGTCAGCGTCATCTACCTGGAACAGAAAGGTGAGAAAGTGAAGGAACCGTCCAACAGGCTGATTTGTAGCTCCTGTAATGGAACATCATATGAGCCAAGTCTGTTTTTGAGTTAAAGTTATAAACTATATAACCGGTGTACATATTTGTACTTACGCTACTTAAAAAGAACCACTCATTTCAGGCCAACTCACCTGGTCCACCAGCATGGCGTTAGCGTACACTCTGTCTCTGCCGTGTATCATCGCTGACAGTCTGGCAGCTGCAGCCAGAGTCGGGGACGCGGCCTGGCTCTCCCTTATGGACTGACTTTTCTCTACAGAAAGGGAGGGAGACACACAAAAAGAGAGAGAGAGAGGGGATTTTTCAATGTTATATTGGGTTTCCACAGCAACACCAAATAACTTCTCACAAACACGGGAAGTGACATAGACATCCTGGGCAGTTGCACGACATTGTTCAGGACCAAGAGTCCCTTATGAGTGTGCATGTCTGTCTGTCTGAGCGGCTCTTTGCACACACACACATGTGAATGAATGGGTGTGCATGGAGTTGTGAGCGGGCATCTGTAGGCATGTTTCTTCCCCACCCTGCCTGCGATACAGTGGGCGAGTGGAAATAACTCCCAGTGAGCACACAGTGGCATTGAGAGGAACCTTTTCAACACAGTAGAGTCACTGTGAGCAGGTTCTGCTGTTAAACAGGGGGAAACACTCCTACTCTCTAAACACACACACACACACAACCCCCTTCTGGGATGTTGCTCCATACAAAACACAGCTTCTCCACAACACACTTTCTTTGAAAGTTTTTCAGGTTAGAAAACAAGCTACAGGTATGCACAAACACAAAGAGGCAGAGCGTTACAGCCACAGCAGTCACTACAACAAACCTTTGATGAGACATTTATCCAACACAGTATCGTTTAAGCTTATTTGCACAATATAATGAAATATGACTTCACAAAATAAACCGTGAAACAATTGTGGATGTGAGATTAAAAACATGGGTTTACGCTAAAACACAATTTACTAAAAATCCAACTCAATAACATGTAAAGCGTGAATAAATACTTTAAAATGAACACAATATTCCATACATATGGTATATACAGTATATGGTGCACACACTGTATATACTGCATGTTGGTGTACTATTACAGTATACTGTATGTATAGGTACATATTAGAGCTGCAGCCATTCATTGATTAATTGTCAACTATTAAATGAATCACAAACTATTCTGATAATCGATTAATCGGTTTGAGTAATTTTTAAGAAAAAACAGTAAAAATTCTCTGATTCCAGCTTCTTAAACGGGAATATTTTTGGTTTCTTTATTCCTCTTGGGCTTTGGGAAACACTGGTTGAATATTTTTCACCATTTTCTGACGTATTATAGACCAAACACTAATTGATTAATCGAGAAAATAGATTGATGATGCACTACCCTGAATAAAAAGGAAAGGTTCAACTGAATATGAGCTTCAAACTGGCAGGAAAAACTCTTGAAAATGAAGGTTTGGGATCATGATGATATGATGATATGATCACAGGATCACGAGATATGATCAAAAGCTCCAGAATAGCACAGTTGTTTTCCAGATCAAAACTGTAAAGCTAACAAGGATGAAAAGTTATTTAAATGCTCAGTAAAAGTGCAAATTTGAACATTTATATACCAATGACTACTGGGCAAGCTCCATCTGCTGATGAAGTTATATGTTATATGTTCGAAATCTCCAAAGCAGCTACTCAATGGGGTGAGATTGTTTTTTTAATTGCTGTTTTATTGATTTCATTTCAATTTTATTTCTTTATTTCAATATTATTTTACTTTTTTTCCTGTTTCGTTTTTACTTTTTTCATTATTTATTTTTTTCCCCTTGTTTTTATCTCTGTTATTACTTTCTTTATTTCTTAATTGTTTTCTAATTTATAATCAATTTTACTTTTTCACCATAAAACATATAAACATTGTAGGAATGATATAAGTATGAACAACATCATATGTAAGCAAATGCACATTTATGTTAAATCCTGCACTCACAGTATTAAAAAAAGAAAATAAACTTTGAAACTCAAAAGCTAAAACTCAAAGTTATGTGAAGTTCCAGGTGTACAGTAGTTCCCACTGCATGTTACAGCACAGTACATACCATTGTTTGAGTTTTCTGTCTAACTTTATCCGATCAGCACCACACTCACTGCGTGGCCTGCATGTTACATCTGAAACCTGTATGGTTACTTGTGAAAGGCTGATTTTGAATGTTGTCAAAATCACTTCAATCAAACGTGAACCAGCATTCTGGTCAACTGACTTTTTCCTCCTAACTGTTAACGTACTGCTACTAGTCTACCATCAGTGGAGAAATGTGCCTCTGTCTCCTTAATGATGAATTCCTCGCTGTATGATTGCTGAGCATTCATACAAAAAGACACAATCTAGTCTAGAAGGAAGGCCTTTCTCTTTGATTCTGAGGAACTGACACCAACTTTAAATAGCTTACGACGGATCTTTTAAACGGATGTGGTCGGTCATGAACAGGACTAAGAAAACTACATCACCAAATTACCCCCCAACTACTCATAAATCTACGACTCCTCCTTAGTGCTCCAGTGGAGCTTCTAAGAAAGCACACAGAAATAGATTGTGGTTCAATTCAGCGGCTCACAGGTATGACAGCATTACGCATCAGAAACGCAGCAAAGCTAGAGGTGTGTGAATTTATTTATTTATTTTTATTTATTTATTATTTCTTAAGTATTATTGTTATTTTAATCTATTATAATATTAATGTTATTATTATTATTATTTTAAGTATTATTATTATTTTAATTTATTATCATTTTAATGTTATTATATTTATTATTATTATTTCTTTCTTTTTCTCTTCCCTTGTTTTTGTATCCTTTTTTTCAATTTACAGTTATTACTTATTATTATATGTACATATTATTTTATTCGTAATGGTTTAGGTAGTTGTAGTCATTTTTCTTAAGGAAACAATAAAAAGCATGAGTCAAAAATAAAAGAGAAATGCAGCAAAGAATAGGAGTTTTCACAATCTGCAAATCATTCACTGGAACTTCTAACCACATTAGCGACCGGTAGTGGCCGTGGCAGCACTCCTCACTCTAACCAGAAGAGGCAGCCTCATTAGCTCAGTTATATTATTATGTTCCTAATGACAGTCTCACCTTACGCCGGCCAAGCCATGCCTGAAACAATGCCAGTGGTGCAGAAACATGTCTCTGGCACCGCTGTTTCCAGCTAAACTCATCAAGCAGATATCAAACCGAGACAAATCCATCGTTTATCCATAGTTTCCGAGCTGCCAGCACCGCAGAGTCGGAGAAGAGGAGTTCAGTATTTGTGGCAGAAAGTAAATCAGACCAACAATTGGCTGTGTTTCCTGGAGGCGGTGAGTCCAATAAATCTCAGAGGCAACAGGGAGTCAAGCAGACATTGATGAGCACACCAGATGAGTCCAGTTCCTTCCACAACAAATGTAAAGATATATGAACCACTGCATACAGAGCCCTCTCAGCAACAATCCTAAAGTCATGAAGCATCTCTCAAACTGCATCCCAGATCCTAAATGTACTGTAAGGCCTGTTCTTCTGTTCTTAAACGTCTGGATCCTCTTAGTTCCACATGAAAACATTATATGAACCTTAATCCAGATACATAATACCTGCACAAAGTCACGTTAGACCCTCTATTATGTACCGTAGGATTAGTTTTACTCCAACATCAAATCCAGAGATGGGGTCAGATTCTGGATGTGGGTCAAACCGTTGTTTGAAAGCAGACACCGTTTCATATGAGCCCACTTAAGGAACTTGACAGACAGGACTAATAGTTAAGGTTCTGGGCCAAGTCCAAAGCCACAGTTGGCTGCCACGGGCCCGATCATTCACACACCTCTGACCCATAAACACCGCCTCGGTGAACATTACTGTCAGGCGCTGCGATCTGTGTTTAACATTAGTTAACTGGGGGAATAACAGAGGACCAGGGAGTTCATATTTCTAACAAGTTAGAGCCGCACAAAATCAATCTTTCTGCCGGAGAAGCTGTCTTTATCGCTGAGTCGCAGATTGCTGTCTGCAGGTTGAGGGTTTTAAGGAATGCAGAGCAGTGCGTGGGGCTATTTCTATAGGATTTGGAGTGATGTGATATTCAGAGCATGTCCCAGAGAGAGAGCCAACCCTATACAGTAGCAGCGCCCGGAGCAGCAGCAGCAGCAGCAGAGAGAAAAAGAGAGAGCTCGAGCTTTACAGGGACCCAGACAAAGACAGCAGTCAGTGCCAGGTTTCCAGACCAGGGCAGTTAAACACAGAGAGTGACCCTTCAACCTATGCACACCCCTGGGAGAGAGAGATCGAGGAAGGCAGGATGGAGAGGGGGGAGGCAGGGCCGTCACAAGGGCTCTTTCTCAAGGTTTACTCTCTTTGGAGGCCGCTGGTGTGCTGAAAACAAAATGTTCAAGATGAAATCATAATTGTTAATTGCATAAACACCTAGGCGTGTTTATTATGAGTGTAAAGGAGCTATTTGTCTTTGCCCTCCCTTCTTTTATGATGTAAGTCCCTTTTTAAGCACTGCACTAAACAACTGTCACTATGGAGAGAGCTGGGAGAAATTAGAAGCAGAGTGAAATAACAAGCAGAGTGTAAAAGAATCAAAACAAAGAGTGTTATTACCTTATAAGAGAGGAGAGATAATTATTAGATGGAGGGCCGTTTTAAATCTTTAAAAACAATTGTCCACCAAAATCCACAAACCCGCTCTGAGTTATGACACCTGCGGTCAAACATCCCAGTCCAAGCATCACATTGTGCGTTCCCCGTTGTGTTTACATTTCAGTGCGTCACTCTGCCCCGAGAGATCCAGGCCGAGGTAAACTTAGAGTAGAACAGCGATCAGCCCTCACAGTGAAGAAATAAACTTGTGGCTCCGCACACCTGAAATCACATTTCACTGTGCAGGTGCATTGTTACACCAAAGCTGCTTCACTTCGGATTCTGACTTTCTAAATCCACTTGGAGAATATATAGCCGGTTTATAAAAAAGTTGATATAGTGCTGCTATTTATGCTCTCCAAGCTGGATAGCACAGATGTATAAACTGTGCAGATGTCAATCACAATTAAGAAGCAATATCATGGATAATCTTGCAGAGGTTTATGGTGAAAGATGAGGAAAAGACCGCTGGAGTTGAGCCATGACACAGAAATGGCAGTAACCTGATCTTCCTGTGTCTCTCTCTCTCCTTCTCTTCCCAAACACACACAGTCACATGCACACATGCAATGAACTGTTTAACCATCCTGGTTTAATTTTGCACTATTTTAAGCATTCACTTCAGCTCTCCCACGACAAAAGATGAAGCAACAAACTTGCGTGCCAAGTGTAAGCACGAGGATTCACTTGATTTTGGTTCAGTTTTCTCATAAATTGACGATAGACGTGGCAAACTTTCGCTCCAATGACACAACACTGATTATGATTATCAAGTGCAGGTGTTTTAGCAAAGGTATATGAAGGCACATATGAAGCATTGGGCCTCCCTTTTTGCACTTCATGGACCCCAGAAGCAGTCACATGAGGCCACGACTCCTCAGCGGGGTTCATTCATGCACACAACAGTGTGGACTGGAGGATGTCGAAAGCCCCGAGCCACTCAATCAGCTTCGAGTGGACATCTGACATTCCCCAACATACTGTCACATATCAGGTTACATCACCAGCAAACATACAGTTATCTCACTCTGATTGACTGCAGAGGAGGCCTGTGAATAAGAGCGTGTGTGTAATGGGAACAGTCTAATTTTAACTGTATTGTTCCACAGCGAACAGTGCCAGGGGGGCAGTTTGTGGTAAAGTCTTCCATTTGTCATCTGTAACATGATGTAGCTTTAAGAGAGCTGCAACTGAGAAAAAAAGGGAAACTGATACAAGTGAGCTGCTTTCTTTCTGACATTAAAACCACATGCATCTAATGTCAGTAACACTTAGTTCACTCTTTAACTGTATTCCAACAATATTTGACAATCTGTGAGATTAAAAGTGACCCCGTCAACTTGCAACTCATAACCAAGAAACAAACAGTCAGTGTGACAGGAAAAACATTGCTTCAACAAATTAATAGATTCCACATCTGTAAATGTCAGTATCACACAGTGTTACCTTTTTTGCCCGTCTTCTTGCGCATCCTCATCTTAGGGAAAGAGGGCCAGGAGTAGTTGAAAGGAGAGTCCGAGTCAGAATCCATGATTTGTTATCTTCAAGAGAATCTTCATCCAAACAGCTCAAAGGTGTTTGATAAATAAATGAACAGCAACTCAGTTTACATCCATTTCCCAGTGGCTGAACAGACTCCGGACTAGCTGCAGTGTTCACTCTCCTTTTTCCAGAGCCCCACTGTAGACACTCTGACACTTCAGGAGTGAGCCAGCATGTTCCCCTCTGTCTCCCCCAGCCACCCCTCCCCCTAAAAATCCTCCCCTTCCCCCTCGACAACTCTGCACCAACTGTCCGACAGAGCCGGGACCGAACTCTGTCTTCTCCCTCTGCTCCTTTTTCTCAACTTTTTCCTCTCTTTCTACCACTTTTTTCCTGTCTTTTCTGACTGCAGATTTGTTCCAAAGTGTTTCTCTGTCCCACTCAGTCACTCATCTACCAAGCACAGAGCTCAGGGGGGAGAGGGAGAGAGATCAACACATGCTGACAGGAGCAGGGGGGGAGGAGTATATTGACTGCCGGAAAGAGTGACTGAAGGAGGGAGAGAAACAGAGAGACACAAAGTCAAACATAGGAGTGACTTCAGAACCTACAGCGAAGACAAACATGAGGGCAGACAGCTTAGTGGAGGTGAGTCTACTCTCAGACACGGGAGAAATCATTAACCCTGTGAGTTCATGATTGCCCCAGAGATACTCTGCCAGGCTGCAGAGCTGCACACACTCCGAGGTACAAGCCCCAAATATGCCTGATGCCACGTCTGAAGAGAGTCCTTCTCGATCACTCCATTCTCCCCGTCTGTTTCTCTATATTTTAGCATGTCAAAGCCAAACTGAGGGGGAAAAGGGGTTCGGAGCGTGAGGGGGGAGCAGTCTGCCAGGTCAGCAGCCTCACCATGGAGACAGCAGTGAGAGCTGCTGCTGGCTTTTTTTTTTTTTTTTCTCTCTCTCTCTCCCCCTTTTCCTCCTCTTGCCAACTTGCAGGAGTACAGTGCTCCATTTGCAGCAGCGAGGATAAAAGTAAGTTTGGCTAGAGGTGGTAAAAAGTGACAGAAAGGGTTGGTGAAGGGGGTTTAAGAGACAAATCAGACAAAAGGCGCTGTGGAGAGGCGCCAAACATGGGTTTATAAATGCACATAAATGAAGGAATGTGATAAAAAAGAGAGAAAAGGGGGTTTTGTAGGCAGAATATATGCAGAGGAGAGAAACAGAGGTACACTATAGAAAGTAGTTTGTGTGTGTGAGGATGTGTGTGTGTGTGTGTGTGTGTGTGTGTTTGTGTGTGTGTGTGTATGGGGAGGGGTGTTGGCACTGTACTAGTGAACATTAATGCAGCCTTTGTGGGGTCTGTGTGAGGTTTAATCCTTTTTTCCGTTCTCCAATTAGATCCCCCAGCCGGGGTCGGAGACTCTTGTTAGCGTTCCTGGCGATGCACTCATCGTCTGTTGTCTCCCAGCCAAACTATCCATATCATAAATCTCTTTCTCTTGCTCTCTCTCTCTCTCTCTCTCTTTTCCCCCGATTACACACACACACACACTCACCATTCTCACTCTCCTCTCCCTGGGGATCTCAACAAGCTGCTGGAAAACTGCATTCAGCAAAGCCCCGGCAACCCCCATTCAGCCACAAACACCCCCTTTTTTTCACTTCCCCATACCCCTTGCCCCCTTCAGAGCACTCTTCCCCGCTGCATTCTCCCTCTCAAACACACAAGTGCACACAAGCACCAACAACACACACACACACACACATCGACCTCCTTCCTTTCTTCAGCCGTGGAGAGCAGAGCTCCTCGGGATGAAGTGTAGTTTGCTGTTTGTTCACTAAACTCACGATAAAATGCTGACCTGGGAGGATGGGACTCGGGGGTTATGGGTGCATGAGGCTGTCTGTTTGTGTGTGTATGGAGGTATTTGGGGGTAAGTGTGTGTTTTGGGTGGGGTGTTTGAATTTCAGGGGGCATTAGGAGGGCAGAGGTGGGGGGGGGGGGAAGTGGAGGGAGGAGGAAGATTGGAAGACAAGAGTGTCTTTTACTCTTAAATGTTTTGAACTATTACACTAACATTGTAAACCCTGTGCAACCTGCTGCGTCAATACTGTATTTAATTACAGCCATGCCAATGAAGTTACAGTAATTTGAACTGGAGAGGGCTGACATCAAGAAGACAGGGGGAACATGACAGCTACGCTCTAAATTCCTCATCCCTTGCTGAAGCTCTGGCTACAGAAGCTGTGTCTGTCTATCGGATGACGCATTAGCTCAACGATAAAAACAGACGGGAATCGCACCATATGCTTCACTTCTTTGTTAAAAAAAATAAAAACCTGCCGGACACTCGTTACGCCCGACAGCTTAGGAATGTCTAATGAGGAATTGAAATTCCTCAAGGGTCAAATAAGCATTGTAATCCAGGAAGAATTACATGCATAAAACCTGAGTCATATTCAGTCTGAGCTGTTTTTTTTTTTTTTTGAGGGGAAACTGAGGAGAAAACAGGATTCAAATGACCAGCGTTATTCGTCTGAACCACAAAAAAGCGTTTGAAGGGACCAATCGAGGTCACAGGCAAGCGGTCTTCAAAGACCAGAAAATGTGAAAATCCTCAACCAGCCAACAAACACGCATACAGCGTACAAAATGGCTAAACCATATAGCATGGAAAACAACACCAGCAGCCACAGGAAGTTCAGATTGCAGATGTCCAGCGCCAAGTGTTATAAAGCCTGAAGCCTCAGCTTGTAACCGCAGCATTCTTACACTGAGGCATCAGTCTGCTCTGCAGCAATACACGCCAATTATTAACCCGCAGGATGTTCCCACTCTCAAATCCTTCCCTTCCCGTGCAGTGGCAGATCAGAGTGAAGCCACCTTGGGCCACATAGTTAGGATTCATTTCTGTCCTCCCTGTCACTGCTGGCAGGAATAGGATGACTCAGGATGGTTCTCTACATGTCGCATTAACAAGATTCCTTCTCGGTGCTACAATCACTGTAAACACAGAGTGACACGACTCCAAAAACTCCAGAGAGAAAGGGGGCGGGGGGCTGAAATGTGATCGTCTAGTCCGTGGGGATGGTAGACAGCCATAGTCGAGGATTAGTGTTGAGTTCCAAGTTCTGTTCAGGAAAGGAAACGTTTCCTGCAGTTCACTTAATGATTAGAAGCTACTTGGATAGCGTCCTATGAATATAACGCCACCTAAAACAACAGTAATCCGTCTCAGTCTGCACAAAACATGATCCGCAGCTGAGGCACCGCAAGCTCTAAAATTAAAACCATATCTAAAAACAGGCTTCTGAGAAAGTAACCTTGCTCTCAGGGAAGTTTTATTTAAAAATAAAAATCTTTTTTACCAGAGTCAAACCGTGATGGATCGTCCTCCTCGTCCTCTTCATTCAGGCAAAACATCAGCGGCTCCTCGTAGTCCTGGAGAAACAGAGAAGCTTTCACCAAATAGCACGCACATTTCCACAGTGAGACTTTCTCATCAGGGCTACAACCACACCACAAAAGCTAGAGTCCGACTAAGTACAAAAACACAAGTGTCTGGCGGGTGCATAGGTGTGTGACAGAGAAAGATCAATTAGGTAACCATCTGTATCACATAAAACAGGTCCTATTGGATGACCAGAATCATGTGCACACGCCACACCTCTCGAAACATGAAATGCACACTTGACCTCTCACAAAGTCGGCTATTCAGTGGCGTGCGCAAGGTGCCAACTCCAACACCTTGACAATAAGAGTGAAACAATGTGGAGCATTGAGGGGCAGTCGGTGCCACTGGCTGATGCAGATGTTCACGGGGATTGAATGGAGCTTTGAGAGTTTTAAAATGTGACATTAGATACCCAGGATTTTTTTCAAAGCAGCACCTGTTGTTACAAAATAGTTAAAGGCACAAACTTAGTCAGGAACGTTTTGGAAGGATGGATAATTTATGTTCATATTTGACTCATCTCATCAGATAAAGCTGGGGAGACACCCCAGGTGAATAGGGTAAACAAATTAACTAATAGATATCACCATGAAACTTCTCCAGTTAATTACTTACATTAAGACAATTATTTTTTGTATTACAAGTTATCTGAAATTATATGTTTAAATATGCAAATGAGGCATTATCTTGTGAACTTTGAGCTAATTTGCATACATTTCCAGAACAGAAATATGAACATTGGATAAAGCAAGGTTCAAAACTCTTGTTTCATTTTGTTGACATACTAGAGTCAAAGGTTTTCACTGAGGGAATTTTGGATATCTCTTTTTATCACTCCGTAAATCATAAAATACTGTCAACAGCCATAAAAACAAAAATGTTCTCTATGTTTTTAGGAATAAAATGTTATATAAATCAGGCTATGAATGATATATGAACCCCTCTGTAAAAACCTTCCGAATATAGATAGGAATAAGTAGAAACTGGAAAGTTTGGTGGATGTACGTGATACTGAAGTGGAGATTTCTGGCTCAAAGTCTGAGAAAAACTTAATTTTGAGAAAACAGCTTTTAAAGATATGGATTGTAAAATGACATACGTTTTGCGTACCTACAGGTGAATAGGGTAATTTTTCTAACTAATAGATATCACAATGAAACTTCCCCAGTTGATTACTTACATTAAGACAATTGTTTTTTGTATTAGAAGTTTTCTGAAATTGTATGTTTAAATATGCAAATGAGGCATTATCTAATGCTAACTTTTGGTGAATTTAAGAGAAATCTACAGACGCAAATAGACAAAGTAGTAAAATAAACCCCTAAATGTGTATTTTGGATGTTTTCTTTCCACTAGTCTGAAAGAAGACATGTTAGATTTACAGTGTGAGTAAAACATATTCTGGTCCATAGCTCTCTGTGTATGTATGTGTATGTATATCAAATACTCACATTTTCTTCTACAGCGACTCCATTAATATCAGAATACAGAGCTGAAAGAAAAAACAACATACTCAGACACGGACATACAGCAGCCATTAAACTTCAAAAGAGGCTCAAGTAAGCTCAGACGTTTTAATGATGTATGAACCATGTAAAGTCTTATTTTCTTATTTTATTTTTTTATATAACCTGGGGAGATCTTTACTGTGTGGCCTTGATCTCCTTTCTTTTCCTTTAACTACCACGTGCATCCCAGATCAAAGGACACGGTGTGTGATTTCTTACCAGAAACAAAGCAGCGACGCGCAGAAATTAGTGTTTGGGTGGGTTGATACGAAGCCTGGGGTCACGTAAAAATATAAAGGCATATAAATGTGGGAGAGGGAAGTGGCAGCGACCCATAAAGGATATATTGGGTGGGAGAGAAAGTCAGAGACAAAAAATACACGAGAGGAGGAGAATCAAACGGCAAAGGCTGAGAAAGGGGAGGATGTAAAGTATAGGAAAAGACTAAACAACAACCTTAATCTGACAAAGGTCTTTCTGTGCCTCAGTGTGATGCCGTAAAACGCATTCACTCAAGTCTGATAGAGTGATGCCAGCTGGCTCTGATGTTGCTCCACAGCGAGAGGGAGAGAGCCAGAGAGGCTATAGGGAAACAACCTTGTAAAAGAGACTGTGACCTTCCAAATTTCGTTCTGTAACTAACTCGATTTTTTATTTACGTTTTTATTGCTTGTCTCAAAAAATATACCCATGAAAATGTGCTGACACATAAATAGAAATAAAAGCATGATCACACAGAGTGCTTATAGATAGGGCTGTAATGTATGATCAATTTCATCATCCATTATCGGTTGATTTAGATTAAAGGTACAGTGTGTAGGATTTGGCGGCATCTAGTGGTGTGGTTGCAGATTGCAACCAACTGAATACCCCTTCGCTCACCCATCCCTTTCCAAGACTGCGGTAACGTGAGCCACCGAGTGTAAAACCGCAGTTACGCCGTTCGTCTCGCTCAGCGGCCATCCTTACCATAATAACACTACTTTAGGAGGGACGAAAATCAGACGGCGGTTGGCGGTACCACGGTTTAGCACTTTGCGGCTCACGTTACCGCAGTTTCACGAGCATGTCGGAGAACTACGGCGGCCTTCAGGTAACGTAAAAACGTGAAAGTCTCTCTCTTGAGCCAGTGTTTGGTTTGTCCATTCTGGGCTACTGTAGAAACATGGTGGGGTAACACGGCGGACTCCTGAAGAGGACCCGCTCCCTATGTAGATATGAAGGGCTCATTCTAAGCTAACAAAAACATGATTCTTAGTTTCAGGTGATTATACACTAATGAAAACATAGTTATGAATATTATACTCCTAATAGATCCCCTGAAATGTTGCACACTGTTCCTTTAAGCGATCGTCTGTAAAATATCAAAAAAACAAATTGAGTCAAAGGTGACGTCTCTAAATAGCTCGTTGTGTCCAAATAACAGTTCAAAACCAAAATACATTAAATGTGCAATAATCCAAAGCAGAGAAAAGAAGAAAACACACATTTGAGAAGCAATAAAAAGCAAATATTTGGCATTTTTGTTTGATAAATCACTTCAGCAATTAATTAGTTATCGAAATTGTTGTTCATTTAATTCCTGTCAATCAACTAATTGCTGAATCAACGATTTAACTAACTACTTATAAACATATGGTTTGCTTGCTCTGCTATTTTGCACACTGTATAAATAACAGTGAGTCATTTATTTCAAATTAAAGATTAGACATATTTGGTTGCTTATGATCATGTAACCATCAAGATACTAGAAGTCTCTTTGATGTGTCTTTGCAGCAGCCTGATTCCTCCACAAGAAGTTTTTTACTTTCATCTTCTACCTTCATGTTCTTTCTTTGACTTGCAATACCTCATATCCCCACAGGAGGGAAGTCAATGTCAACCAGTGTTGTAGCCTGATTCGATTCAAGCCACAGCATCTAGCCTCAAACCACGAAGATAAAAAAATTGGCAGACCATTGCAACATATGTAAAAGAGAGTTAAGAAGGGATGGTTTGGTTTAACCCGGCCTCTCAAATCACACAAAACAGATAGATTAGGAAGAGTATGATACCGTTCTCTGTAGGATCATCCACCAGCTCTTCCTTCCCTAAGATGGTCTCCACGCGTTCCCTCCTTAGAGCTTTGATCTGTGGGAGGAAACATGATGTTTAAGTGAGAAGATGCTGTAAACTTAACTACTGATTTTGATGCCATGCTTACTATATATGTGAAGTTAAACAATTTCTACTTGGCTTTATTATGATGGTACTTTCAGGTACATTAGTTGCAGAATTGTTTATGTAAATGTGCAATTGACTACATAAATTACAGGTTTATTTGCATATCTAATCTTTATTGACAGTGGTGTGTTTTAATCCTGTGTTTACCTACAGTACCAGTCAACACTGATAACCCAGACTCACCTCTCGGAGGAAGTCCTCATCTCTGAGCCGGTCTCTGAGGAGCAGGATGTCAGCGTGCCGGCTCTCCTCTGAGCTCCACCTCAGGTTTTGTCGGACGGTCAGAGTCAGGTTCCCCGTGTCATGACAGAACCTCAGCAAGCGGGACCGGTCTGCCCACACCTGGGACAGACCTGCTGGAGGCGTAGCCAGCGGGTTGGGTGGGCTGCAGCACAACAGGTGGGTGAGTTTAATTAAAATCACAAAAAAACATTAGGGTTGATACTCTGAGAGAACATTAAAAATCATCATTAAATATGTGGATAGAGAGACTTTCCAAGCACTTAGAGCAGTGGTTCCCAACCTATTTTCTAAGAGGCTCCTGCTCCCATATTTCCTGACATCATCACCCTCAATTTGAATCAGGTGATTTAGTGACTTTAATGAGTTTGTGTTTTCAATTAAATCAGCTATCTTTAATGCATTAACACGTCAGTTTCATCAACATGAATAAAGTGATGACGTCGTGACGGATTCGCCAAGCGAGCAGATACATGATATGATCTTTTTTTTTTGTAACAACTTAATTAATTTACTGTAATAGTGTTAGAAACTAAATATTCTTGTGTTATTGTGGTTAAATAAATTTAATTTATGGTGTTGTTAGATTGCTGCTGGACCGCCCCGTTAATACAGGTGCGTGCCACCCTTTGTGTGCGGAAAGCGGGAGAGCAAATAGGATTTTGACCGCAGTAAAAAATGTTGTTTTTGAAAGGCTAAACGCCTACGAATATGGATTGAAGCAGAATATTTCATTAGATAAAAACATGTTGTGAATCTTTAAAAATGATTACATCTATCTTGTTTTCAATAACTGTTGACTTTTGGACTTTACAACGCTCTGGAGTTATTGGAAATGTTTGGATCACATGAGTCTGAAACAATCCTACGCAGCCAACACTGGAATCTAATTCTACAAATAGTATAATACTAATAATAACAGCCTGATCTTTATCTGCTACTGTGCAGAAATTACGGGTTTAAACAGAATGTTTAATGTTTTTCTTTGCCAACTAAGTAGCAAAGAAATATATCTTTTTAAATAGTTTTATACACAGACTTTTGTATAAATGATCCAGTAAGTGTGTTATTATGATTTTAGTTATACATGTGCAAATCTAATTTTGACAACCTCAGAGAAGACAAATCCCGGCACACCCTGTGTGATCTTTGGCGCCCCCCTAAAGGGGCCACGTTGGGAACCAGTGCATTAGAACATATAAACAAATCTCTAAAAGCACTGTGTGCAGATGATGGTCTTCTAGTTTCTCAGGCCACGTAAACAGGCCTATAAAACTGTGCTCAAGATTTATGGATCCAGATTGAGCCTGACTGATTGGGCACAAAACATTCCTGAGTTTGACAGGTAATACTAACAGGTGTTTAGTGTTTTATGTGTTCATAAAATGTACTTCAACTGGTATATTTACAGTATTTGAGAGCTCTAAAGAATGCAATGTGTAGACTGGAGTTTGCATTTGCTCTATGCGTCAGCCCTGTGATTGACTGGCGACCTGTCCAAGGTGTGCCGTGCCTCTCGCCCAATGTCAGCTGGGATTAGCTCCAGCCCCCTGCGACCCTCTAAAAAGGATAAGCAGGTATAACTAATGGATGGATGGATGGATGGGGTAATAGTGTAAAACTGGGTCCCTTACTGTGTGTGGGAAAGCTCTGCACTGAACGCATAATGTTACAGCAAACCAGTGATTCATTTGTCAACGTCGCTCCGTGTTAGAGCTTATGATCTTACTGTGTGAGCAGCTCCAGGAGCTCGGTGTGGCCTGCCGCCTGTGCCAGCTGCAGCGGAGTGACTCCCTCTTCGTTTGGCAGGCTGACAGCCATCAGACCCCCCGGCTGACAAAGCAGCAGCTCTGCCAGCCGATATAGACCCCATCGCACGGCCAGGTGGAGGGGAGACTCCCTGAGACTGTGCTCTGGAGATGAGGGGAGAAATGTAATCACATTAAAAAATGTAACTGCAGAGATAAAAGTCTGCAGAGGGATCTAAGAGAGCTGCTGAATGAAAGAGATTAACAGTAAGACGAGAACAGCCTGTGGTGAAATGTGACATAAATAGGAGGAAACTAACACGTCAAGAATCTGGTCTTGATAACCACTCCTCGTGATAATTAACCTAAATGTCAATGATTGATTTCTTCCCTTCACAGCACTGGATCTCTCTGCTCCACTAACCCACTTTAAGGCAATAAAAGCTTTTCAACAAAGTGGTGACAGCTTCTTATTTCTGTTCCCGCCACTCAAACACAGTCAAACAGGATCAGTATCCAGGTAACTGGCCCGCATCAAATCAATTACAGTCAAGCAGCTGGTAAGCTTGGAAATGTACTGTTAAAGCATAAATCCACCATAATCTTAACGTATTTTAATCTCTGAACATTCCTCTAAGATTAAAGTATTATTATTATTCTAAAGGGGAAAAAAGACAGGAAGTCAGCACATTTTTGTTGGTAGTTCCCACTGGATGGACATAATAATAGAAACAGCTTACAATGCTGCACAATACAAGCTCTGTAGTCTACACAAATTTAGTGAATCTTATATTTTCTAAGTGTCTTTAGGTGAAAGTGGGTGTCTAACTAGTGGTACAACAGTTCAACTAACCCACAGTTCAGTTTGTAATGTGTTTTTTGGGTTTTGGTTTTGGTTTCGGTTCAGTTTGTTTAGCACATTAGGGAGAAGTGTGTTTGAACACCAAAATACAATAAGTCACAATTATAAAGGCAACTGGTAATGGATGGACTTGGACTTATATAGCGCTTTTCTAGTCTTCCGACCACTCAAAGCGCTTTACACTACATGTCAGCATTCACCCATTCATACACACATTCATACACTGATAGCAGAGACTGCTAAGGTGCCAACTTTGCCCATCAGGATCTAATCTAAATACTCATTCACACACCGATGGTTAAGCCTTCGGGAGCAATTTGGGGTTAAGTGCCTTGCTCAAGGACACATCGACATGTGACCCGGAGCAGCTGGGGATCAAACCACCGACCTTCCGATGGTGGATAACCTGCTCTACCCTCTGAGCCACAGCCACCACCGACTCACAACTGCAGAAGTGAGTCACATTACCTTGAATAACAATAAGCGGTGTGTGACAGTCACCATTTTCATAACTAAGTTTTCAAGGCAACTACCAGACAAAGAAGCCGTCTGAATTGATTGTGCATCAGTCAACAACACTGCAAAAATGCAGCAAGAGGAAAAGAGTCAAAAATCACAGAGAAAAATGCACTAGCAAAGAGAAACACTGGGTATACAGTAAACACTGACTGAAGGACATTTAATGGCTTGGTTACTTAGCGACAACACAAACTATAACCTCAAATATGAAACACAATCAACACCACAATTGCTATTTGCTGCAGGGGGCTCTTTCACTGCAAAGTGTTGTGCTGTCATAAAATGATGCCAATTTCACACATCGGGGTCGACATGGGATCTTTCAAATATAAACTGAACTGAAAGCAGTTTTATTTGACTTCCTTAAAGATTATATTTATGCTTGCCTTTGTATTATGGTGGGCTCAGCAGAAAGTTTTGGCAAACCGGTAATAAAAGCCCTTTTCACCCTTTTTCATCTATGCGTCAAAACTGGTGCAAGAAATATGTTAATTTACTTTTAAAAGAAATTAATTTTGTTTTATATTCAAATTGAGGTTATTTTATAGTAAACAAACAGAGAGGAGCTGGTGAAACTAAACCCAGATTTAAAAGGCTCCACTTTAATTCTGTTCATTGATATTCTGCGTCAGGGTGCTGCAGGCCTCGTTGAGCTATAAAGACATATTTCACAAGATAACACTTTTGCCAGCTGTATTAAACATTTTAATGCTAAATTTTTCATGGCTGCACTCAGCTCAGAGAGAACATAATGATTCCAAGCTCCAATGAAGTTTTGTGACAGAATGAGGTTTTTCCAGTCCCCCTTAAAAATGCAGAATGTGCTTGAAACAAACGGTAAGTAACAAAGGAAAGGATTGATAATTCAGTCGCATACAGCATCGGCAGTGATGTCATACGCAGTGTTATCAAATTAACTGCCGACATTTAGAGGGAGACGCTGCGATGAAACAGACTGCCTTAACTATGTTAATGCTAAATCTAGTTTGTTGTTTATGTAGGTGGCCCTACACAAACACTCGGATCATAGAAACAGATGGTGGCATCTAGTACACACACACACACACACACACATGCCCTCAGATTTATTGAGCTCTGCCTCGGGCTACTTCCAGAAGGAAAGGCTCTATTAACCACATTACATACTGCTTAATTGGCTTTGATGAATTCAACAGAAGCACACATGTGACCATGTTCACTTCCGATTTCAGCCCAGTGAAGATGGAAAATGGGAATGATGGTGGAGGAGAAGGTGGGGAGGAGGGGGAGTTGAGGAGTTCACCTTCCTTGGGTGGCACTGGCTCTGAGTTTCCAGAGAGAGGTTAACTCGGCTCACTAACTGACTCTCAAGAATTTTTTGTTCATGAACTGACATGTAAATAATAAAATGTAGTAAATCCGCCTTTGGACAAAACTGCATCTGCCTTTAAAGCGATTTCTTCCAATTAAAACCTCCTTTACACACATTGTTGTATAATAAAAAAACAAATACGATGTGCTTTTGATCAACATATCTGTTCAGCATGATAAAATAATCCCGCTCTCACCGTCTCCACTGTGGCTCCCCAGTACATTCCAGCTTTGGGGGATATCCAGGTTGGCCATGGCCAGGGCCACGCGGCGATCCATAGCCCAGCGAGAGCTCTCCTGGCCCAGGTTGAAGAGGCTGCTCAGCTCCCTGTGATCCGTGGAGCTCAGGCAATGTCCGTGGATGACCAGGTGCTCTGCCAGGTCCTGAGAATAAAGCAGTTATGAATAAGATTACAATCTGTGATAACTGGTGTGCAAAAAGACAGTAATATCAAGACTACTGCTATGCAACTGAGGTGAGATGATTCTTCTTGTTTTCAATGAAAAACAACATTTGGAGAATTGTGTAGAGCTGCAACGATTAAACGATCAGTTGATTAGTTATCAACTATTAAATTAATCGCCAACTATTTTGATAATCGATTTTTTAAGAAAAACAAGTCAAAATATCTGATTCCAGTTTCTTAAATGTGAATATTTTCTGGTTTCTTTACTCTTCTATATGACAGTAAACTGAATATCTTTGAGTTGTGGACAAAACAAGACATTTGAGGACGTCATCTTGGGCTTTGCGAAACACTGATCGTCATTTTTCACCATTTTCTAACATTTTATAGACCAAACAACTAACCAATTAATTGAGAAAACAATCAACAATGAAAATAACCGTTAGTTGCAGCCCTAAAATTGTATGACTTGAGGTGATTGATTTACTTTACAGTAATAACGTAACAGTGAAATCATTTCTTTCTTTTAGCAAATTATTTTTTTCCAACTAAATATTACAATATCTTTTTTGTAAATCATGAAAAATCTGTGTACAAGAATATGTGTATTTTTTTACCACAGGGATGCACAAACTTGTGTGCAATGTATAGGATCATATTTGTGTATTTTCCCTACCTGAGCATCATCTTGGACGTACTCCAGTGAAGCTCCGCCCACCCAGGTGAGGGGTGTGGTTTCAGAGGACAGGTAGGCCTGGACAGAGACCACCTCAGCAAGGTTATGTCCTGAAGAGGGACACAACACAGTAAAAGCCAGACTTTATTTAGGGTATATTCATATCTCTTTATATGAACAAGAGCTGTTATATAAACCAGTGTTTCCCAAACTTTTATTCTGGGTACCCACTTTTTAAAAAATGCCAAACCATCACGACCCAATTCACAACACGCATCTTTAAATCCTGAGAAGAGCAAATTTGTGCGTAACTTACGGCGTTACTGCCCTTTCCGCTTCACGTTATATCACCTTGAATAGATGAACCAGCTATTTTGAAGAGCTATACGTTTGATAAATCACAACTTTATAAAATACTTTTAAAATGCTATAAATGAGACCAATTAGACGGAGTTAACTGGCTATCGTTTTTTTCCTCTCATCGGTAAAACAAACAGAATGTACGCTAGCCTTTCATATTAGATTCAATGTTATAAATAGGCTACAATTGTCAGAACAATACGAACATTCAGGCTCCCTCATGTGGCTCAAAGTTGTACTGCAGATATAAATGTTAAATAATAGACTACGGAAGAAATTCTGCTAATTTATTTGTCGACCCTAATAAAATCTCCTGCGACCCACCTTTGGGTCGGACCCAGTCTTTGGGAATTACTGATATAGTGTATGAGACCCATGTAGCCTTCTTTCTCTTTTTCTCTAAATCTATCTAAAAGTACTCACAGTCTGTGATAAATGAATAAAAATAATTAAAATTATACACAGTTTGTATGTAACACGCTAAAAATAGAAAACCACCGGTATGGTCTTTAAAATATGTCTTATATATTTCTAAGTGCCTTAGAAAATGACTGAATGTGGTTAAAAATGGTCTCAGATTTTCATTTTGTATGCTGATAAAGACATTTTGTTTTCTGTTTGAAGGAGAAGGAGACCTGCTTTTAATAGTCCAGCTATTGTAGAGAGTGCTCAAGTCTGCAGGACTGCCTGTTGTCTGTGTCAACCTACACAGACGCTCAGTAATGTTGACGTATTGTTTATGGAGCTGTTTCCCTCCTGAGAGGAAGCTGATAAGATTCTGTGCCTTTCCAGACCTCAAGTCACAGACTGTGTATGTACAAGTGTGTATGTGTGTGTGTGTGGGTGAGTGTGTGTGTGTGTGTGTGTGTGTGGGAAGATTGAAATAGTGATAAACTGTTCCTGAGTATATCACAGACCGGAGTGGAAAACCTGGGATTGTCAGGATGTACGGTTTAATGTCTGAACATGGTTTTCTAAATAAATTCTCTAAATACAATAGCACAGCAATACTGTATGCATCATACACATGAACGTACCAGGCACTATAAAGCAGAGCATGACATCACTCTGAGCCCTGGTGACATGGACCAGTGTGGATCCTTCCAAAACGACGTAGACCTCCGCATCCTCAGGCACCGAGTCTAAACCCTCCAGCAGCGCAAACACCTTGGCCTGGCCCTGAGATAGAGAAAGGTGAGAGAGGTTGAGAGGGAAAATAAAGAAGATGCTAGAGAGCAAATCATATCTCTATTCCTAAAGATACAGGCTCATTTCAGACTCAATTCTAATGCAGTGTTCTACATTTCTGTAAAGTACGCCAAATCCCCAGACGGCATGCCTCTCGAGAGTACAATAAAACATTCACCCTCAATAAAAACAGGAATGTCTTAGTGTCTACTGCAAAGACCTGCCCTGATCCCAACAGGCCAGAAGACTTTAGACCTCTGATCTGAGGCAGGAGAAAGTGAAATAGGGCAGAACAGTCACACTGATACGTAGGCTCATTAGTAGCCTTTAAAGAACGTTGTGCAGGTCAGATGTGGGTGTGACAGCATGTTATGTGACAGCCTCACTACATCCTCACTTAAGAGGCATCGTTTGAGCTGTTCAAATTCTAGGTCATTGATTTATGTAGGGCTGGGCTGGGGACTATTTGAAGTGTTTTGATGCATGAACCACAGCACCTACGTTTTGATACCAGTACCAAAATTATTCTTTTTTTAAATACTTTATCGTTGTTTTTTTGTTGTTTTGTTTTTTTAGAAAAATAGGAAAACATACTCGAACTTAAATAAAAAGGTGTAAAATTTTGATTTTAGTATGGAACTATGTAAACAAAGAATAAGTAAAAAGGTTACCGAATCTAGCCAGACATTCAATCCCTGCTTTTGGTATTGACATTTTCACGCTCTGGGTTAACAAACAAGTATTGAGGTTCGACACCCAGCCTTATATCATGCAAAAAAATGGTACATGGAGATCCACTGAGCTATCAAAACTACGGAACTTGGGGAAAATGTAATTAGCACATAGGCATATTTGTGTGATTAGTTTAACAAAATACTATGTAGCAAAATCGCTTAATAACAACATTTTGAATACAACTAAAACACAATTTGTAAATACTGATAGATTTGCACACCAATTATCTCCCATTAGAAGGATTTTTATTGCTGTGAGCTTTCAAGCACCAGGTTCTTCCTCCGATAAGTGTAGAGTCGCCATCTTAAATGCCTGTCATGCGTACACAAGCACATGTGACATACCACACCTGTAGTCCATAATATTAATAAGAAGACCACGATGACGTCCGCAAATGTCTTGTTTTGTCAACAACTCAAAGATATTCAGTTTACTGTCTTAAAATATTCACATTTAAGAAGCTAGAATCAGAGTATTTTGACTTATTTTCTTAAAAAAAAATTACTCAAACCGATTATCAAAATACTTGGCGATTAATTAACAGTTGACAACTAATGGATTAATCGTTGCAGCTCTAGACTCAACCCAAGCTGTGGGCCGTAAAAACCAAAACAATTAGCTAGCAGAGGCTTAAAAGCTTCGTATCGCCGAGGAGAAACTCAGTGTTGGGTAATAATTATCTGTGAGTTTGTCACAATGAGTGACCCCTTTCACACAGAGTCATTTAGCCCACTGTCAATATAAAAAATATATTGATTGGTGCAGAATTAAACATTTCTGGACCCATGCTGTTGTTTGGTTGTTAACTTTTTACTGTGCATCAACGGATCCACTGGTGTTTAGACATCTAATGCAACTGTAACTGAGTTTGAAGGAAGATCTCTTGCAATTTAAATATCAAGACTAAACATCCGCTTTTAGTTTCCCTCAGAATAAAAACAACTCTCAGGGCCACCAGCCTGCTTTCTAGAGCTGCCACTTTCCAACAACATCCACCAGTTGCAGAAGAAGAAATCTATTGTAGAAGACAGCAATTTGTCCACCTACAGTGGCCTCAATAGACCAGACAGCAATGCAGCCATAAGACACACTGTGTGGGTTATTCTGGGAAACACATCAGAGCCAGGAGTCGAGGAGACAGGTTGAAGGAAAGAAGGTACACCAAAAAAATGTAAATCATAAGGCTTAAATTGAAATGCAATGAACACGTCAGATTAGTGTTGGATGGTGTAACAGAGTGAGGATGGTTTTTATTTCAAGTTGTCTCTCTCTCTTTTTCCATCAGAGAGAGAGACACCTCAACAGCTGACCTAATTTCATTCATTTCAAATTCATGATATAAAGCTGAGAGGATTTTCTCTTTACTTCTCTCACTGTCTCAGACGGAGGCACTGTGAGTCTCCACGTCTCTCTGTCTCACCTAATCCCACCTTCAGGTTCATTTATCCATTTCTTTATCCTTAGTCGTCTATTCTTTGACAGAGAGAGCAACAGTTGCCCTCACATCTGTGTGATTGACCAGATGTTGACCAGATGTTGACCACAAATTAATAAACTTTGTTTTTTTTTTTACCAAAAATACCTGCAAACTAATTCCCATTAAACTCAGTTGTACTTTATGTTTAGGGCCAGTTATTAAATGTTAACAGGCTAAGAATTAGAACTGTATGATTAAACGATTAGTTGTCAACTATTAAATTAATTGCCAACTATTTTGATAATTGATTAATTGGTTTGAGTCAATTTTTTAAAGAAAAAAAAGTCATAATTCTCTGATTCCAGTTTCTTAAATGTGAATATGTTCCGATTTCTTTACTCCTCTATGACAGTAAACTGAATATCTTTGAGTTGTGGACAAAACAAGACAGTTGAGGACGTCACCTTGGGCTTTGGGAAACACTGATCGACATTTTTCCCCATTTCCTGACATTTTATAGACCAAACAACTAACCAATTAATCAAGAAAATACTCAACAGATTAATCGAAAATTAAAATAATCGTTAGCTGCAGCCCTACTAAGAATGTTAGCGTTGTCATTGTAAGCATCTTAGTAAGCCGATTAGTACGCCGATGCTCCAAGCCTGGCTATAGACTAGTCTTATGAAAACATTGATCAACTTTCTTCAGTTTTACTACTTTCTGCTTTTAAAATTGAGTTGTTGCATAAATGCATTCATTCATTTATTTGTGGGCCTCTATAGAAAGCAAGCACAGTATCTGAGGTGTTTCATTACATGGGCATCCACATTAAACGTTTGGTAACCTTAAAGTAACCTTGGGTAAAAGGAAAACAGCAGTAATGTCAGATTAGAAAGGATTGAATTGACTGAATACAGTGTGAGCAATGTACCCCTTTGATCTCCAGAGAATTAGCTCTCATTAATGTTTGCGTTCGTTGTTAAGATCCCAAACTGAAAAAAAAATATTTAACCGCCCTATTTCACTCCAGTTTAACCTCACAGACAACACACCCATTCAAAGGTTCACCACGAGCCGAGACATCGCAAATCAAACTGATAGCAAATACAAGTTCCTTTCCAACTCTGAGTGAGTAAAATGCAAATAAAAAACATCACCAGTGTGAATGAATCACAGAGTTACTGATTTGCTAGTTATACACACAGATTGTCACTGTTGTGCTGATGGATAAGGTCACTTTCTTTTCCTATGAAACTATGATTCAGTGCTCAAATAATCAAGATGTTTCATTCAAAGGCCATTAAAGTCCCTGTTTGATCAAAGTCCAAAACATCAGTCTCCTGTCATCACGGCGCCCTCGTCGACCCTGGTTGCAAATCTCATTTAAAAAAAAACGAGTGACTTTAGTGAACTTGATTAAATTACATGTATTGTGTGGTGATGCATGAACAGAAAACAGTTGTATCAGATACAACATTTGATGCAATTCCATTAAACATAATGGTTTAGTCATGAGCAGAGCACAACAACTCGGCCACAGACTTTCAGTTTTTATAGCCTAAATGAGGCTGCTGATCTCTCGCTGCATTCCAAACTCAATTTGCAGAGATTTTCCAGAGGGACAACCCAACTCTTGAGATTAATTGGAGAAAAACTTGACTGCAAACTGGAGCACATATACTCACATACAGAGGCACTTTCCTCCTGCTCAGCTCCATCTGCGCAGCAACTGCAGGCAACGTTAACAAAACAGACATTTGAGAGACAAAAACCTCACACTCAAGTGACTCCTCCTTACTTCTTTTTGGTTATTCTTGCCTGCTCCCCTGATCCTGAAGAGATTATAAAACCCCCACCATGTGTGCCAAGCAGAGTCAGCAGATGAGACAGGATCATCATCTTTTCATCTCAAAGTATGTTAATGATTTTAATGATGATGTGTTCTACCTTGGTGTGTAGAGACAGTACCAGAACACCTAATCTGATTAGCAGGCAGTGTGTGTGGAGCCTATTCCTGTATGTATAAATGTGTGTGTGTGTGTGTGTGTGTGTGTGTGAGCTAAAGTAGGAAATCGATTGAGTTTCAGTGCTGCAGGGTTCAGATCTGTTCTCCATCAGTGGCCACTTCTTAAACTGGACACAACAGCAACCATTTTTTCAAGAAATTGCTTCCAGTACAGTCACAATATATTATTTACATTTATATATATTCATAATAAAACAAATAATACAGTGAGCAAAAAGGCAAAGCATGAACAAACCAAGAGGAGTTTTTAAAAGTGTAGCTTAACCGTTACTGAGGTCGTAGTTTTGGAGCCAAAAAGGAAAGATTAAAGGTTAGTGCTCAGCTACAATCTGTAATGTTAAAAAGCTCGGACCAAGCCATAGCCATATTAAGTCAATTACAAAGACAGCCTTCTATCACCTGAAGAATATAGCAAGAATTAGGGGACTGATGTCACAGCAGGATATGGAAAAACTAGTCCATGCATTTATCTTCAGCCGACTTGACTACTGTAACGACGTCTTTACTGGTCTTCCTAAATAATGGATCAGACAGCAGCAGCTGATTCAGAACGCTGCTGCTGCTAGAGTCCTCACTAAGACCAAGAAAGTGGATCATATCAGTCCAGTTCTGGGGTCTCTACACAGGCTCCCTGTCTCTCAGAGAATTGATTTCAAAATACTCCTGCTGGTTTATAAAGCACTAAATGGTTTAGGGCCAAAATACATTTCTGGTCTTCTGCTATGTTCTGAACCATCCAGACCTCTCAGGTCATCTGGATCAGGTCTGCTTAGTGTCCCCAGAGTCAGAACTAAACAACAAGCTCCCAGAAACCTGCAGGACCAACTCCAACTCTGAGTTCTTTTAAATCAAAGCTTCAAACTTTCCTGTTTGCTGCTGCCTTTTATTAAACCAGATAATGATCTTATACTGCACTAGAGCTTTTACTCTTATGTGTTATATTCTATTTTAGCTTCTATCCTATAGCTTTTATTTTTAGCTTGTTTTTATTTTCTAATATTTAATGTTTTTATAACTGTTTTAATTTTGTCTTAATGATCTTTTGCACTTTGTCACAATGTTCTTGAATGTTTATGTAAAGCACTTTGAATTGCCCTGTTGCTGAAATGTGCTCTACAAATAAAGCTGCCTTGCCTTACTGTAAGCTAGCTTTATGACACACAGTTGGGATATCAATGTCACTATATTGCATATTTAATAGCCTATTTAATACCACAAACACGACAGTTTAGCTTGAGAAACATTTGTGCTTTTTTGTTTAAATTAATTAAACTCATATTTTGTTGACCTATTTAGCTGTCAACATATATTCATAATAAAACACATATTACAGTGAGCAAAAAGGCAAAGTATGAACAAACCAAAGAGTAAGAAATATAAACAGAAGTGTTACACTAGAAGTATAAAATATAAAAATAGATGTAATATAAACAGAGGTAATTGCACATTGTAATTAATACAATGTAAACAAAGGTAGTTGCACTTGAGGTGTATATTGCATCAAAGGATATATTGCACATACAAATGTATTTCACATTCAGTGTATAAATATTGCACAGATGTATTGCATATTTATCAGCCTATTTAATACCACAAACACGACAGTTTAGCTTGAGAAACATTTGTGCTTTTTTCTTAAAATGAATTAAACTCATATTTTGTTGACCTATTTAGCTGTCAACATATATTCATAATAAAACAATTATTACAGTGAGCAAAGGCGTATAAAAGGGTTCATATTATAGACGTACCTTCCTTCACAGGAGCTCAAACTCCAGCAGAAGAAACTCGACAGTTTAGCTTAAATTGAGCAACAAAAAGAGCCCTTAACTCGGATACATCCTCCTTGTTTTGTAGCTATCTGCTGATTCAAGTGTCGGTGTGTTTTAAAGCTACAAGTTGAGAAATGGCGTTGAGTCGGTGTCGCTGCTGTTTCCAGAGTGATCTGCTGCTGCAGCCTCCAGACTGACACAGCATCCTCTCTCTCTCTCTCCTCTCTCTGTCAGTGTTGATGCTTTCTGTCTTCCGTCTGCTCAAATGCAAATTCCTCCTTATAATAAAGTGAACCGTTTATGTGATGTTGCAGCGACATCTAGTGGACGGCGATAGAACTGCGGCTAGTGCAAATTAACGGATGGTGTCTAGAAGGTAACTCTCGCGATATTGTTTTGGTTAGGTCAGGTTAGATCTCGAATAGTTAAGGTTTGTATTTTTTATATATACTTTATTTTTTCCCTTTTTTCAAGGTTGTTTTCATATATGCAATTTACAGTTGGTAATTACAATAGTTCATAAACCATTTTTTAAGTAGATGAGCTTATAGACAAACGACTTCAACATTCAAAATTGAAATAAAATTAAGAAAAGAAATAATAATAATAATAATAATAATAATAATAATAATAATAATAATAATAATAATAATAATAATAATAATAATAATTATAAAAATAAAGAATTAAGCTAAAAAATTTAAAAAAAAAAAAAAACACATAACAAAAACAAACAAAAAATAATATTACAAAAATACGAGAGTAATAAAAAATTAAATCAACAAATAAGTTAATAGAAAATAAAAAGGGGGGAATGGAGTGGAGGGGGAGGAGCGCAAATATATAGTCATATAATTTACATGGGCACACACATGCATCCTCCTTCACGTCCGGTCACCTACAAGCATATGTATATGTGCATGCGTGTTAACCCATGTAACTATATTTTTCCTTCTGTTAGACTCCATCTCTTTTCAAAAACATCCTCCATATTCCTTATTTTGTGAGTTCCCTTTTCCATGACTTTTACTTCTTGAATTACACTTTCAATTTTATAAAATCTGGGGGTTTAGTTTTTTCCACCCTTTTGTTATTTGCTTCAGACCTGTGATTCGGAGTATTCTAAATAAGTAACGTTCATCTTTACCAAGACCAATTGGAGGTTTCCCTGACTATGATATGTTCTGCTTTTAAATACAAAGGTTTTTTGAAAATATCTTCTATGAACTTAAATATTCTAACCAAAACAGATTTAATACACTACATGTGTAAAAAATGTGTAAATGATTTGCGTTACTTTCACCACAGTTTCTCCAGCACTGAGCGCTTGGTCTTCTTTTTATATTTAGAAGTTATTTCAGGTGTCAAGAAGTATCTCATATTTATCTTCCAAGGGAATTCTCTCCAGAACAAGGAACTGGTTGTTTTATGTATTTCACTCGACATCCGTTTCCATTCTTCATCAGTTATTTGTGTTCCCAACACTTCCTCCCATTTTGTCTTTGAATTCATTGTTTCTTCTTTCCCTTGTAAGATTTTATATACTTTACCTATAGTATTTGAGTTTGCCATTATAATTGGTTAAAATATATTTCAACAGGGGAATAGTTATGGTTAAGCATTGACTTCGACTGGTTAAGGTTAAGTCAGGGGTCAGCAACCTGAGGCTCCGGAGCCATGCCGCTCTTTAGCCCCTCTCCAGTGGCTCCTTGTGGATCTTTTTTTTTTTTTTTTTATTAATGGAAAAGAGTATCTGTTTTTTTGTTTTTTGTTTATGTTTTAATTTTTATTTATCATTGTTGTAGGTCTACAGTACGACGGAGTATTAGGGCCACATTGAGGAAAAAAAATAAATCTGAGATTTCGAGAATAAAGTCATAATATTACAAGAATAAAGTCATAGGTTTATGAGAAAAAAAGTTGTAATATGAGAATAAAGTCATAAAATAAAGTAGTAATTTTACGTGTTATTTTCTTTTTTTCTCGTAAAGTTATGACCTTATCCTCGTAACATTCCGACTTTTTTCTCGTAATATGACTTTATTCTCGTAATCTCAGATGTTTTTTCCCTCAATGTGGCCCTAATACTCCGTAGTACATTTGCTCTTTGGCCCTAAATGCATTAGACTTATATACTATATACTTAAACTGTGTCACCTTCACCAAAATGCTCAAATGTTTTGCGGCTCCAGACAGATTTTTTTTATTTATTGTTTTTGCCTAAAATGGCTCTTTTGATAGTAAAGGTTGCTGACCCCTGGGTTAGGCCATCCTATGCCAATACCTTGTATGGTTATGGTAAGAAAAGGTCGTTGGACAGAAAGTCTCGCGAGAGTTTGCAAGAATTCGCAATTTGTGGGTTGCCTTCTACACACGACCAAAGAAAAGGGTAATAATATCCACATGTTGAAATCTGCTTTATCATCAGCGATTTGAGCCAATTCTTCAAACTATTTCAACACAATTATGATTAGTCAGTGTCAATATTACAAAGATTTATTAATATCTGCTTATAAAACATTTGCCAATGTCAAATATTATGAAAAAATAAAGCAGACATTAACAGTTAAATCATTCAGACACAAAATGTGCACACATACCACATTTACATCTGAAGGTGTAATTACAAGACTTCCAATAAAAACAACACTTTCCATTCACACACTCAGAGATTGTTCATACAGTACAACGCATGTTCTCTTTGTTGCCGGTTGTGTTTTCAGTCACGCTGAGTTAAAACACCAGAGTGAACCCATGGGTGTGTCAGTCTCTTAAAACCTGTAACAAAATGTTTCTGTTTGGTGACATGTGGCCTGTCATGTCAGGAAATGTGTGTCAAAATGAGTTTTTTTAGAGTTGAAAAGGCACTCTAACCCAGTCTAAAGCAGTTTGTCCTCCTTCCCTACAAGACTCAGGATGCTTGAAGCTGTGGTCTTGAGGTACTCGCTTCTCCCAGAGCCAGGCCGTTAGCCCTGCTGATGCCAGGGCATGGCACCTCCTTCCTCGGGAGGGAGGAGGCGAACAACGTGTCCAACATGCCCAGCACCTCCAGGAGGTCTTGCTGGTAGTCGATCTCTCTCTCCAGCAGCTCCTGCAGACGCAGCAGCTGTCGGTCCACGACTGGCGACTGGCCGATTACCGACCGATAGATGTCCAGGATCATCTCGGCAGCCGTTACGAGGACAGGAGTGAACCTGGTGTCAACCACGTTCCTGGAGAAGAAACATAAAAAAAATGAAGTATTCATGCTGCAAAAACATTTCTGCATGATTTGATGTACAAGCTACCAAATGAAATGCATCCAGTCACGCCTTATTTCAACAGTCTACTTGAGCAATGATGTTTTATCTGCTTCTTACCCTATGAGGAAGTTGAGCAGCCGAACGAGCCCCTGTTCATCCCTTCCTGCCAGAGCGTTCTTCAACGTTCCTCTTCGATCCAGCTCCTTTATAACAGCAACTGTGATCTCTGGCTTCCTCTGTCTTGCCCATGTCTATAAATATAATTGAATGTACTTTATTAATTAAAGTAAGTAACACATTTTTGCCATGTTTTTTGTACAACTCACAACAGGAGAGCAGCATATGTCACTCCCTTTTTATTGCAAATTGGAAAAAAAGGACAACTCTAAAACTAGAACTAACCTCAAGAAAAATGATACCAAATTATTTGACTGTGTTGCTAATGTTATGAATACATAAAATGTATACCTCCAGAGCTGTATCCAAAGCCTTCGACACATTAAATTTCTTCAGCTGCTTGTCGTATTTGGCCAAATGCTGTTTCACTGGCTTGCTGACGAGATAATCATCCTGGAAAAAAGATGGAGAACGAAAGAAATGAATTAACAATGTTGAGAAAGTAAAGCCTCATATAATAACTCAGTGGGCAGAAATAATTGTCAGTTTGACCTTGTCTTTTGTTTGATTCAGTCAGCACATCACTTAGGGAATAATCACATCATGTCTCAGGCTGTTGACCTCAGATACTGCATGTTAACTAAATGTAAACATACCTGTTTAGGGACGTAGTTCTTCCCCTTCACAAAAACACGGTACGTCGGTCGCCGCCTCTGTTGGCCGGAGACTTCCTTTGACTCTTCAAGGCTTTTCCTGTGTTTGATATTCAGGATACTGTTGGTCATACCCACGACAATGGACTCATCGTCCGGCTGAGGAGAAAGACATATTTATAGTTTTACTGTCAAGAATTCCATAAAAAAAAAAAAGGGACAAAATTGACTTTACTTCACTTTCATGACCAGACGTTTAAAAGTCTGTGAAATAGTTTAAAGGTTGTCAGAATTCTTGAGATCATCATGAAGTTCAGTCGATGGATCACTCAAGAGATCATCATTCAACGGTTCCTTTAATACACAAGAAGTCCAGAAGACATAATCACCTCCTGCGGCCTGATATTGGTATAAACCGTGGTTACAGCTGGGAAAGCATATCTTTTTAGTAGTGCATGTTTCTAATAGGGATGCACTGATATCCGATATCAGGCAGACACGGACTCAATTAGCTGGATCGGGTATCTGTGACAATGGGGCCGATCTGTTCAATTCAATGTTTCTACACTATATACATTATATACTGGAATTTAAATTCCCGTTTAAGTTTTGACCAATTTGTTGCTGCATTAAAAAAGGTTTATAGTCGAATTGTAATTCCTGTTAATTTAGAAGATTTTTACCAAGGTGCTACAAAGTTGCATTGGTGCATCCCTAAGTTGGTGATTGAAAGGTACAAATCCAAAAGCAATGAAAGCCCAAAGTAAACAAAAAAATGCCTTGTCAGATCACCCAGGTTGCACATTGTGTTCTGGAAACCCTACACCCTCATGCCAGCAGAGAGAAGGAGAGGATGTACTGTTTCATCTCTTATCGATTTAAATTTCTGGCAATACTAGATATTTCTGTCGGCTGCTGCAGAAACTGAATCTATCAGCTTGCAGTCTCTCAAATCACAGCCCCCTCTGATGGTGCATCTCAAATACATGCTAATTTTTTTAATATTTTTTTGCATGTTTATAGGCCACAGTCATTATCATAAATGTTGCTTCACTTATTTGAATGCATCTTTCTTCACTTAATTCATCTTCCGAACATGAAAAATGAATAATAAAACATGATAAAAGGGTTGAATGTAATTTCTTACAGCCAAAGCCAGACTGAGGATGGAGGCAGAGTAGTCAAAGTTGTGGACCACTTTATAGTTGGTGGTGTTGTACACCTTTACATGCCTGAAAGACAAACAGAGACTCTGCATTACATCAGGATCATATGAAGAAGACTTATGAAACAAGTATGCAACTGTCCTTATAAGACATGCATGCTGTAGATACACCTGTCCCCGTACCTGTCCAGAGAGGCTGACAGCAGCCTCTGTCCATTGCTGCTGAGACACAAAGAGGTGACAGTTTTGTGATGGTTCTTCAGAGACACCAGAGGCTGGCCTCCTTTTAGCAGGTCCCACACTTTCACATGGCGCCCCCCTAAACGGAGTGAAAAGATTGTTTTTAATGCCCTGGGTACACATCAGTAAATATAATGAAGCATGTGAGTATGAGTGAAGTCAGTTCAAAACTATTTCAGGTTGTTTTGTTCCGATTTAAGTCACAACCAAGTATAGACTGGACTTAAATGCTGTTGTCTTCCTGGTTTGACATGGCCCAGCCCGTCCAATTTTAAACATTTCCTACTTGTGTTTTTTCCTGCACAACAACCTGCGTCAACCTGAACAAGGCTGAGGAACCCTTAAATTAAAAAGACTAAACACTAGTAACATAATTTCGGTTTGGTCTGACAACAAGAAAGACATATTTATAGTTTTACGGTCTAGAATTCCATAAAAAAAAAGAAAAGGGACAAAATGTACATTACTCCACTTTCACGACCAGACGTTTAAAAGTCTGTTAAATAGTTTAAAGGTTGTCAGAATTCTTGAGATCATCACGAAATTCAGTCGATGGATCACTCAAGAGATCATCATTCAACGATTCCTTTAATACACAAGAAATCCAGAAGACATAATCACCTCCTGCGGCCTGATATTGGTATAAGCCGTGGTTACAGCTGGGAAAGCATATCTTTTTAGTAGTGCATGTTTCTAATAGGGATGCACTGATATCCGATATCAGGCAGATACGGACTCAAATAGCTGGATCGGGTATCTGTTACAATGGGGCACACACTTATACAAGGGGGCACATTTTCTGGATGTGCTGACTGAACATGATGATTATAACGGCTGCCTACCTGCAGAGACGAGGAGTCCCTCAGAAGGATAGAGAAGCAGACTTTCCACTGGCTGGCCGTGGTCCATGGTCATCACACTCTTATCCGCTCTGGCATCAAACAGTTTCAGTGTGTGGTCATAAGATCCTAGAATAAACATCCATTGTTAGTCACAAAAACAGACCAAGCTCCTTCATCCTGGTCTTCATCCTTCCATCTGCAGCAGCACTCCGTCTTTCACCCAGTTCAGACACAAGATTTGCGATAAGACAAGTTGAAACCTGCTACTTGCTACTACTTCTACCTCTGCGACTACTACTGACTTTGCATATGAATTATTCAATTACTCTAGGTATATGTTACTTACATGTCTGTATATGTATATCTTACTTACATATCTATATATACATATTTATAGTTTTACTGTCAAGAATTCCATTAAAAAAAAGGGACAAAATGTACATTACTTCACTTTCATGACCAGACGTTTAAAAGTCTGTAAAATAATTCAAAGGTTGTCAGAATTCTTGAGATCATCATGAAATTCAGTCGATGGATCACTCAAGAGATCATCATTCAACGATTCCTTAAATACACAAGAAGTCCAGAAGACATAATCACCTCCTGCGGCCTGATATTGGTATAAACCGTGGTTACAGCTGGGAAAGCATATCTTTTTAGTAGTGCATGTTTCTAATAGGGATGCACTGATATCCGATATCAGGCAGACACGGACTCAAATAGCTGGATCGGGTATCTGTGACAATGGGGCCGATCTGTTCAATTCAATTCTATGTTTCTACACTATAAACATTATATACTGGAATTTAAATTCCCGTTTAAGTTTTGACCAATTTGTTGCTGCATTAAAAAAGGTTTACAGTTGAATTGTAATTCCTGTTAATTTAGAAGATTTTTACCAAATCCGAATGTAATCTGTGTGTTCCTGGATATATATATATTTAAAGGTTAATTAAATAGAAAATAAAAAGTAAAAAAAACAAATGTTGGCAGATTTCGGCTGTTCCTGTTACATCAGTTTAATCTAAAAGCCACTGTGACAGATGACGTTCATTAGTGGCTACAAAAAGATCCAAAAATTCTGGCATACACCAAACATTGATGTTAAAGTAAATTCATAATCCTCCTAACACCCATTTTAAAAAATGTGCCTCCATCTCACCGGTGATGAAGAGATCTCTGTTGAGTTTGCTCGAGACGCCACAGCGAATGTAATCTGTGTGTTCCTGGTAGGTGTTGAGCTCAGTGGCATTTGGGATGTCCCAAAGCCGACAGGTGTAGTCGTCAGACCCTGTGAGGATCTGGTAGCGGTCTGAAGTGAAGTCTGTGACATGGACAGCCCTGAGCAGGAACACAATGAGAGAAAAAAATCAGTTTGCTTTCAGGACCAGACGTTTAAAAGTCTGTAAAACAGTTTAAAGGTTGTCAGAATTCTTGAGATCATCATGGAATTCAGTCGATGGATCACTCAAGAGATCATCATTCAACAATTCAAATTAAGCCTATTTTGTAACACTCATTCTTCAGGCCAGGACAGCAGCACAACTAAAACACCTTCAGACAGTGACATGTGGGATTATACCTACTTTGTGTGCCCTTTGAACATCCTGAGCGCCACCTTGCCGCTGACATCAAACAGCCGGACCATAGAGTCCTCACATCCCGCCACGAGCAGCTGGCCGTCTGACCTGAACCTCCCACAGTACGCAGTGTCCTTAAAGCGTGTGAATGTCTTCACAGGCTCCTGGGAGAACGGCCCGTAAATGTGGATCTGTAGAGAAACCAGAGTGAGAATGAGAGAATGCATACTGATACTCAGAGGACTGACTGGAAACATAATTATTTTATGGCGGTGAACACCGATTCATTTGAATAAACACAACTAAGCTGAAATCATAGTTGAGAAGCCAACGTACTCTTGTGAATGCTGTCACAGCAAAATTATGTGGAGCCACTGGGGAGAAGTCTATGTTTGTGATTGCTCCAAATTCTTTTATCTGGACTGGAGCCTGTGAGAGGAGAGACAGAGATGCATGGTTAAGATTGAGAAACGGCATTAAGGATGTTTTTTTTTTCACGGTAATGATTAAGACGGTATAGAGTAGAAGAGACTCACCTTGTAGTTTTTCCAGTACAGTGTGTCTTGTGTGACTTTCTCTCCAAGTTTAGGATAGACTTGGATCTTGGTGGGTTTGAATGAAGCCATTTCAGTGCTGGTCGTGAAATACTCTGTCTGGTGAGATACAGAAAACAAAAAACATGGATGTTAATACATAGAGAGAGATGTGACACCTGGGCTAGTTAACCTCTTAAACCCCACTGACCTGCAGGTAGATAAGATAAGATAAGATATTCCTTTATTAGTCCCGCAGTGGGGAAATTTGCAGCGTACACCAGCAAAGGGGATAGTGCAAAAAACAAGATGCATCAGCTAACAGTAAAAAAGAGCTAAACAAAGTGTAACAAAATATGAACCATTTAAATAGAAGGAAGTATAAAAATAGGAGCAGTATATACAGTATTGACAATAAAGAGACTATTAACAAAATTGCACAAGTGGAAAAATGATATTGCACAGTGAGAATGAATGAGGTACTTTTATACAAATCCATGATGTAAAGCCAAACAATGTTCAAACCCACACAAATGTATTTTTAATTTCTGTTGTCGATAAAACAAAAAACGTTGATTACGGTATTTCACTCAGTGTAAACATGATATAGCTTCAACAAGGAGCTGGAGCAAACATACACAGAATATGATTCTCTCAGGCAGAGTAGTAGGCAGGTGGTTTCTACCACCTTTCAGCTATTAAACGTGGCTGAACTGGATGGTAAGGGGTTAATAGCTTAGCCAAGATTGTCTTAATCCACAAGAAAACAGCCGGCAAAACAGAGGGCACCAAATCCAACGACAACATGGACTAAATGACAACAAAGTTCGCACTCAAACGTGTTAAACAGCATCACAACCCAGCAAACTCTGCAACTCGTGAAGGCTAAGCTAACAGCTTAACTGTTTCCAGACAGACGAGTTCTTCATTGAGGTTTATTATTACGTTTTAAGAGCTCAATAAAATAAAGTCTACAGTTAACCTTTACTTGATAGTTGAAGTTACACATAGTGATACTTATTAGAGAAGATACCTGATCCAACGTGTTCAGCTCAGCAGTGAGCTAGTTAGCATGCTGCTCTTTAGCCGACTCGCTTTTTCTATTAAACTACTTTCTGATGAGTCTCACCTTTAAATGAAGTCGTCCGGGAGTGCACACTTATTGTTTTAAGTATGATTTGTTGAAATTAGATGATTCCAAAGTCGGTTGGTGAAGTAAACCAGAAGTTTCACATTTTAAGGAGTTATCACGTTGCCTCTCTGGAGGACGCCATGACGACTAGAAACGTGACAACTTCCGGTATGGACGGCAAAACTTTATTGTTCACTGAAAGAAACATTTTCTTATTTTTTTACATTTATAACCTTATAATATTTATTTTTTATATATTTACATTTTTGAATAGGCCTATGTATTCATAAGCTTAATTAGTTGTATGTTTAAAAAATAAATCTACTTCCGTTTCAGGTGAAATCTGACTGATACGATCAATTATATTAATTTCAAAAGCTTCAAGAGTTCACTACTAGTCAATTTTAGAAAGCAGTGTAATCGTCAGACATGATCTCTGCGACTTCAAAAACCCTGACAAGACATGTTTTATTAATTATAAAACACTAAAAAAAAAATTTATGAGCATCAATTTTGAAAAGCTGCAGCCACATCCGGAAAATTATTGATCTGAGAACGTCACTTCCGGTCTTCGCTCCTTTCTCCGAGCTTCTACCGCCTGTGTGACTCCACGTGTTTACACTCTCCCAGGTTAGTTCACGTCTCTGTAGCTTTTTAATGTGTCCCAGCCCGGAATGATGTTGACTCTGTAGAGACAGAACAGTTCCCCGAGTCACAATACGCGCTGAGGAGGTAAAGATCGATGATATTTGAATGCTAGCATCAGTTTAAAGAGGCCTGAGCTAGCTGGTTAGCCTGGCTAGCTAACAAGCAGACAGTTCAGTTGTCATGATTCCTGAGGACCCGGATGTCAAAAATAATAAGCTTCCAAGTCTCAGAGGCTGAAGGTTCAATCATGATCCCACAGCACATCTTCTAACTGAGCTGTGTTGCCTCCCCTCTTCATAATGCCCCATTCTGTATGCCCAAATGTCTTTAATTATAATGTTCTCTCATAAATCTTCTTTTGTATTCAGATTAAAATACCAAACTCCTATTTACATATATATCAAATCACAGGTGTGGCAATCTGTGCAATATTAATACATTTGTCTGTGCAATATCGTTGATGCAATATACACCTCAAGTGCAACTACCTTTGTTTACATGTATTTATTTATTACATCTACCCTACCTGTTTTACAATTACCTCTGTTTACATTACATTTATTTTTATATTTTATACTTTTAGTGTAACACTTCTGTTTATATTTATTTATTACATCTACTTTACCTGTTTTATTTGCTTTATAACTGTGTATGTTTTACCTGTTATATGTTTTATCGGCCTCGTTTAGTCTTGTCAAGTATTTGTTTTAAAGCACTGACCTGAAGTGGCAACTGTGAATCTCGTTGTATTTAATACAATAAAGCTTTCTGTTCTATTCTATTCTATTCTAAAAGCAGCAATTTGGCCAATTATTTAAAAACTGAGAGCTACACTTCTGTACCAAGCAGTAAAAAAACAAACAAAAGCCTCTTTCTGATGCTCCTGCAATGGTGTCATCATAGTGGAGTTCATTTCCCATCTTAAGGTGCTTCACAAACTTTATGGCTCAAGAGATTGTAGCTTTTCTGTAAATCAGTCTTGGAGGCTGGACGTTCAAGCATGATCCCTACAGCACATCTTCTAGTTAGGGCACACTGGGAAAAATAAGCTTGTAAAGTTAGTATCTAACTGATCTCCCTTAGCTTTACAGAAGTAGTTTAACTTAGCCAGGAACTTTAGCTGAACTTCAGACAGAGGTGTCTGATTCATGCAGAACTTGAGACTAAAAAGTGTGCAGCTATTTTTGGGCTTCTGACAGCTGTGCATTCTTAGTTAGTTTGCTGAGCCAAAAGGCGAAACGACAGGGGGGGATTTTGGGGAGTTTTAGGTTTGGCACTTAATTGTAATTGTCAAACCCCCATGTATCTAATGAACTCTAGACCTGTACACCATTTTGCATATTTCTCTATTACTGATTCTCATTGCAAGATCACACTATCAGTATGCATGTAGATGGGATGAGTACAAAACTGAGTGTTACAAACAAAATCAGGATTAATGATTAGTGTGAAATGACTATTGGTGCTTTCATATGTCCCCCAGCTCTGTGAGAATTAGTTTGAAATGTGTGAGGAAATATTAAATTTGATGGTGTGTGTGTGTGTGTGTGTGTGTGTGTGTGTGTGTGTGTGTGTGTGTGTGTGTGTGTGTGTGTGTGTGTGTGTGCTGTTCCCTGTCAGATGAAGGAGTCGATAATGAACCAGGAGAAGCTCGCCAAACTGCAGGCGCAGGTCCGCATAGGCGGCAAGGTGAGCTGGAATACATGCTGGCAAATGACTTTAAGAAAATGCATTTCTTTTTTTTCCTGAGTTTTGTCATTGGTTCATTGTTGTGCTCTTCAGGGGTCAGCCCGCAGAAAGAAGAAGGTTGTGCACAGAACAGCAACAGCAGATGACAAGAAGCTGCAGTTCTCCCTCAAGAAACTGGGAGTCAACAACATCTCCGGCATTGAGGAGGTACGGCAAATTCTTTCTGAAATGCATTCCCAGCAATAAGTACGCACACAGTTCTTCTTCATGACATTGATGCAGCAGGGTTCTCCACTTAGAAATAGAGTAATATTGTAACATAAAACAAGAGGCCAAGCAAAGATGGCAAAATAAAAGGATGCTTCAGTTTGTTGCATCGTCTGCTTCGACGCTGACTCTTCTCTTCCTTTTTTCCCCATTAATTCCTGTTTGTGTGTCACTGCAGGTGAATATGTTCACAAACCAGGGGACAGTGATCCACTTCAACAACCCAAAGGTTCAGGCCTCCTTGGCTGCCAACACCTTTACGATCACAGGGCACGCTGAGAACAAGCAGCTCACAGAGATGCTCCCAGGAATCCTAAACCAGCTGGGGGCCGACAGTCTCACCAGCCTCAGGAGATTAGCAGAGAACCTGCCCAGACCAGGTATCCACGACACTCTTTACTGATCTGTTTGCATCTATCAGTAGATTTGTGTACTGTCTGTTAACAATTTGCTGTTTGTTCTTCTTCCCCCTCACAGCTGGAGAGAACAAAGCCCCCATGGTTGCTGTTGAAGAGGAGGACGATGAGGTTCCAGGTAAGCAAATTCACACATCCCCTTTTATTAAGGTAATGTAGCATTAAAATAGCCACATTATAATCAGTCCAGAGCTGGCTGACCGAGACATTTACATGCATGTCTTGTAACGTGGAACTATATGACCTTATTACATTTAATAAGTTCAGTGTCAATGCATCTGGGTGTGTATTTAAGTATATCATAGAATAAGGGATTAATTCACAGGGTTGTTTTTGGTTATATTCATATTTAGTAATGAAGTTTTATTAGTATGCTAAATCTTGTGCTCATTGAGACATTTATCCGTCACCAATCTTTACTCTCTGTTTTCAGATCTTGTTGAGAACTTTGACGAGGCTTCAAAGGACGAGGCAAACTAACAAAACACCAGCGAACATTTCAAGGCTCCTCTTGACTCACCGTACTTTGACACAGCAACATTTTGTAACCGTTCACCTCTGTATTTGCTCTGTGGCTACAACACAAAAAGTCGCTTTTTAATCGTAACCTCGACAACTGGGCTAAAACAAGTAAAATTGACTTTTTACGACATCTGTTACTCGACCCTTTTGTTTGATTTGTCTCGTTCTGCATTGCAAATGAAATTATTTAATTCAGTGGAATGTGCAAAACCTTTTCTCTTTCACACGCTGCCTCTCCTGCATTGTGATACCCACACATCCAAAATGTATTGGTGGAATGAATCATGTAATAAACATTACATTTAAAATGATCTTCTTTTGCATGTTTACTTTTAGTTCCATTATATTCAAACTCATGGTCCTAGTTTTCTTTCTTATCATTAGTAATATCTTTATCATTGGCTGTGCAGTGAAAAGCAGCACATGCTGTCTCTAAGTGTAGGCCTACATTGTACCAAAGCAGTACTGCTGTGTGTACTTGAAAGTATTTAACAGACTTTACAACCCAACTCACAATCTCATATTTTTATGAGTGATCATTAAGTGAAAAATCAATAGAAGCTTGATAAGAACCTTCAGGTTGAAGTTAAACGTCTACCAGGAAGCCATGTAGACAACAGCCATGGTTCAATTTGAAACGTCTGTTCTGTGATACTGAAGGAAACAGTGGAAGCATCCAGTGTAGACAGACTACAATATACAGTAGAGCTGTATGTATGCTTTAAACACAGATCAGTTCTGCTCCTCCTAATAGGAAAAGTACAGTAGTTGCTGTGTTGCCTCCCCTCTTCATAATGCCCCATTCTGTCTTTCATTATAATGTTCTCTCATAAATCTTCTCTTTTGTATTCAGATTAAAATACCAAACTCCTATTTACATATATATCAAATCACATGTGTGGCAAAAGCAGCAATTTGGCCAATTATGTAAAAACTGAGAGCTATACATCTGTACCAACCAGTAAAAAACAAAAGCCTCTTTCTCGTTCTCCTGCAATGGTGTCATCATAGTGGAGTTCATTTTCCATCTTAAGGTCCTTCACAAACTTTCTGGCTCAAGAGCTTGTAGCTTTTCTGTAAATTTATAAATCACTGAAGCTCTGTCGGGACCGGCAACAATACTAGGGTTAAGTTTTCAAAAGGTTTTAAGGTGAACCTATGTCTGGCATTACACGTGAGGCAGGGTCACCTATTGGTGCCACTGAATATCAGCTGGAAATATACTGTAGCTGTGATGCTCAATATGCTGCCTATCCAGTCAGGAAAGTTAAACATTCAACTATATGATGTGGGTTTCATGCACTAAAGGGTCCAAAAAGGTTTGAATCAGGTGTAAAACAGAAGTCATACTGTATACAATGAGATGCAATTGATTAAATGTTAAATGTTTTTGTAGGGTGGATGTTGAACTCCTTCTTCTGGCCTGAATTGACTTCAGAGTGTGACGCAGTGCTAGACATTGAAGATGACTCTAGTTTGGGAACTTACGAAAGTAACACGTTGAATATTCTGTGACTGTGGTTTTGCTCACATCGATTCATCTGATACAGAGGAAAGAAGAAGTCGGGTGACTCAAATCTTGAGACTTGAAGCCATGTGACAAAAATAACTTGAAGCTACACTGAAACTACATTTTAAAAACCTGAAAATTACAGTATATAAACGTACAGTACATCACTAATTTGAATATATAACAAAATCAAATTGCAAGTTCAGTGGCAGAGCAATGTGCTTACCACCATCACACAGCTGTGTCTCTTCCTGCTGGTCAATTGCCAACACTTACTGTACAAAGGACCTGTACACATATTCTACCCTCCATAAGTAGATCAACTTGTATGTTTACCTGCTTTCATTTGTAGGTCTGTGTGATCATTGATTTTTGGATGTGAATGTTTAGCATATAGCTATAGATTATTAGCAATAATGTGAGAATCCATCACTGTAGTTAATACATACTGTGAATAGGAGAGAGAAGTTATTCGAGTACATTACATTCTCCCCGTCGTCAGATATATTTTTAAGGAACTGAAACCTGAAACCAACTATTTCAGTTCAAATGACCAAACCGGTTTCGAAGAATTTAACGTCATAATGTTGTTAAGCTACACTAGTCATAATGTAGACAATGGATTCTATGAAATATAGAGTAGCTTATAACGGACTTACCTACCAAACAAAGCAGAATTATAACACCAAATACTAACAGCAGCCCTCCAGCGAAGGCTTTGTTTACTATGAAAGTACTTCACACTCAGTTTAACACATGACGCCGGGATCAGATGATTTACGTGTCCGTGAGGATAACACAAGACTAAAATGTGTTTTTCGTGTGTGAGGTAGCTGACATTTGGCCGAACAAAATTGGGTGGCCCCGTACGTGACTAACAGGCAGGGAAAGTCCTGGTTTCTCTCCCTCATTTTTCCTGTGCAAACATGTGTGTGCATGCGTGCGTGTATGAACTTTGGGAACATCAAATGACTCACAGTGATGGTGTGATGGGCTGAGGGGGGGGGGGGGGGGACCTTTGAAAGGAGATAAAAAATGTACCTAAGGTAATGCTGGGTAATTTCTGGGATTTAGGCCCAGGATGAAGGGTCGGGGAAATATGATTATTAATGCAACGATACACAGGTGCAGACTTATTACTGTATACAGTGATCAGCCATAACATTAAGACCACTGAGAGGTGAAGTGAATAACATTGATTATCTCGTTACAATGGCACCTGGCAGAGGGGGGGGATATATTAGACAGCAAGTGAACATTTTGAACTTTGAACTTTGTGTTGGAAACAGAAAAAATGGGCCAGCGTAAGGATGTGAGCGACTTTGACAAGGGCCAAATTGTGAGGCTAGACAACTGGGTCAGAGCATCTCCAGAACTGCAGCTCTTGTGGGATGTTCCCGGTCTGCAGTAGTCAGGACCTACCAAAAGTGGTCCAAAGAAGGAAAACCGGTGAACTGGCGACAGGTTCATGGGCGGCCAAGGCTCATTGATGCACGTGGGGAGCGAAGGCTGGCCTGTGTTTTCCGATCCAATAGAAGAGCTACTGGAGCTCAAACTGCTGTTTAGTTAATGCTGGTTCCGATAGAAAGGTGTCAGAACACACAGTGCATTGCAGTTTGTTGCCTGGGGCTGTGTAGCCGCAGACAGGTCAGGGTGCCCCATGCTGACTCGTGTCCACCGCCGCCAAAAGCGCCTACAATGGACACGTGAGCATCAGAACGGGACCACGGACCAATGGAAGAATTAAGGTGGCCTGGTCTGATGAATCACATTTTCTTTTACATCATGTGGACGACAACGAGTTCGAGGTGTTGACTCAGCCTCCAAATTCTCCAGATCGTAATCCAATCGAGCATCTGTGGGATGTGCTGGACAAACAAGTTTGATCCCCGGAGGCCCCACCTCACAATTTACAGGACTTAAAGAATCTGCTCCTGACGGCTTGGTGCCAGATACAGTACCACAGCGTGCCTTCAGAGGTCCAGTGGAGTCCACGCTTCGATGGGTCAGGGCTGTTTTGGCGGCAAAAGGGGGACCTTGTGGTCATTGTTATGGAATTTTTATATACTCCTGTGTGAATTAAATACTTGACAGATGAAAAGCACTGAGTATTTTCTAATTTTAAGAACTTGAGTGGAAAATGAACAGAACAGTTTAAAGTGAAATCATAGAGGAAGAAGAGATAAATATGGGCCTAGCCTGTATCACGATAGAAACTACAAATATATATAAATATATATATATACCCACATCATCAACAACCACAACACCACTGACCTGATGATTAATTTTTTCAGTGAAGCGATTAATCATTTAGTCTGTAAAGTGTGAGGTAATAGGATAAAATGTCCCTCAAAATTTCCCAAAGCCCAAGTTGACATCGACAAATTGCTTTTTTTGTGTGACCAACAATTCAATAGACTTTTACTGTAGATATAAACTGCAACTATTCACATTGAGAAGCAGCAACCAGTGATTTTATTTTGGTATTTTAGGTTAAAAATGGCTTGAAACAACAAATTGATTATCTAATAGTGTCTTGTAGAAGAACCATTGAACTAAAACATGAACTAAAAACTAATTTCACAACACCCAGAAAAGGAAGGTTACTAAAGCAGAGAGACAATAGTGACATCATCTCAATAGTCTTCTGTTCACAAAGGTGTGATATCTGTTTCTTTTAATTTTAAGGGGAAAGGTTTAAGTTTGGGGGAACTTTATGGTTGGGTTGCCTTAAAAATAAATGTTCCGTTCTCGTAAAGATTGAAGATCAAATGTGTGTATGTGCTTTTGGTGTTTGTGTTTGTGTGTGTGTGTGCGTGTGTGTGTGTGTGTGTGTTTGTTGGTAATCAGATACAGTTACACTGTAGTATTTCAACTTAAAGGCTGAGGGCAACTCCCCACCCCACTGAACACCCACACTTCACACTTCTTATCTCCATCTCTCAGTCCCTCATTCGAAACTCACAGTTTATCTGTTTACCAAATTGCAAAACATGCAAAACAGTGTAGAGGAAATGCACCGCCAAATATGCTCTTATCAGTTTACTATATCATCCCCACGATGACATGATGGTGTTGATGGTGATGATGCATGCTGTGTCCAACGATATAAAAATGATGCCCAGCGGTCAGTTAGAGCGTACAATCATCACGACTGAACTTCTGCTCTTCATTCTTTTATAGCATCACTTCAGTAACTTCATCCAAATGGTAAGAGATAACTGTTGGAATTAAAGATGCTTTGTATAACTGTTTTTAAAATTATACTTATTATCTGGTCAATTAATGTGGTAATTATATGGTAAATGATAGAATAGGGAGTAAATGACCAGTTTTGCTATTCTGGTAATTTTGCAAGTAATATATATGTATATATATATATATATATACATATATATGTTTGTGTGTATACAGTATATAAATTACTGTTGTTCTTTTGTTGTATTTTAATTTTTAATGTTAATGTGGCTTTTACAATTTTTATTTTATTCGTCCCTGTTGTTTATTTATACCTGTTGTTTTTGTGTTTTTAGTCTTTAATTACATATGTATATATTTATTATTCTTAAACTGAATTTAATTTATTTAACACTTAATTTATTTTAAACTTAATTTAATTTAATTCATTTAAAACTTAATTTAATTTATTTTAAACTTAATTTAATTTATTGTAAACGTTATTTAATTTATTTTAAACCTAATTCAATTTATTTAAACCTAATTTATTTTATTTTAAACCTAATTTAATTTATTTTAAAATTAATTTAATTTATTTTAAACTGTATTTAATTTATTTTAAACTTTATTTAATTTAATTTATTTAAATATATATGCATTTTTTTGTGAATATTTGTCTGTAAAAAAACATTGGACTGCCTTTTTTGATCTCTGTGAAGGAAACAATAAAAATCATAATTGAAAAAAGATGATGAAATGATCACCAGCAAATCAAGGGATAATTGTTGAAGATTTTCATGCAAGAAATTGATCTTTTTTTCAATAATCTCCTCCTCTTGCTGTCACACAATTCCTCAGAGGACACTGTGGATATGTGGGCTTCTGCTCATCAGCCTCACCGGAGCATACAGACTCGACCACTTTCCAGAAAATTGTACGTCTTATTTATGGTCCAAATATTTTTCCATCATTAATTGTCTTCATATCTTGAATGGATCTAAATGTGTTCATCTTGACATGTTAATAAATGTGTGTGTGTACCTGTCTGTAGTTGTGGTGACAAAGATGAATGATCCAGTCACACTGACCTGCCGCACAAACACCGAAGGAGCTGTCAAATGGAAGTTTGATGATGACGTGATGGGTGTCGGTCTAAATCTGTCCATCTCAGGCGTAGAAGCGCCCGACCTGGGAGAATACACCTGCTGGAGAGGAGAGGAAATGTTATCATCGACCTATCTGCTGCCTGACTCTGTGGAAGAAGTGCTAAGTGAGATGCTCTGGTTTCATTTTCCTTTCATCTAACTGTTCATGTACTATAAATGTCAAACAGTCTCTCAAATAGACGAACTCATTCTGCAAACTTGCATCCAAAATATCTAGGAACTCTGCATTTCATTCTCTCTCTAGAGGATGACACAGGAAGTACCGTCCCCTTCTATGATGCACTTCCAACTCTCTTCATTCTTTGGTGTGACAAACATGTTCCATTAAACTTGTATTCACTCACATTGTGTATCTTTATAGATATCAGTTGTCGGGCAAAGTCTTATGACTGTAACTTCAGCTGCTCGACCGACAAACCATATACAGCGGTGCGTTTCGGACTGGGCCAGGACTGGTAAAGACGAAAACACACAGACAAACATATTGCATATATATTTCTCATTTACATATTTACCTCAGTGTCTGATTTGCTTCTGCAGCAGAGAAGGTAGGAAGTCGTGTCATTGGTTCAGCAGTGGGGATGGGAAATTCCCAGTTGTGCTGTCCCACTCCCTCGCACCCCACGCTGAGGAAACCACCATGCTCGAAGTCACAGCTGAGGCCATCTTTGACCACTCCACCGTCCTCCGGGGAAACAAGACATTTTATCTCAGAGAGATCGGTGAGCTGTGTGAAACTGAGCTACATTCAACACAAGACTATCAAGATTTGAAGTTAACAACATCTTTTTCACAAAGTTGTTCACAGAGTATAAAAATAGATAATTCAATTATTAGGAAATTGTTCCGAATTCTTAAAGGATGGAAATCAAACATTTCAATACAGACGATTGGTGTTTGGTTCCAGTGATACATTGATCAGTAAAGTAGCTTTCTGATGAAGTGTAAAGTTATATTCTACAGATGATCATAACTTTAACTACATAAAAGTCAGTGTGAAATTTAATGATTCCTTACTAATCAACAAAGAGGGGACAGGCCTGCACTTGAACCATTTTTTTTATGTTCATTTTTCTTCTGTCCAGTCAAACCCGACAGTCCCCAGATTGTCAGGTGTCAGGAGAAGGGAGAGAAGAACCTGAAGGTGACCATCGATGCTCCATCCACCTGGTCGACTCCTCACAGCTTCTACCCTATGGAGCACCAGATTGAATACGTGTTAAGAGATGATGGCAAGGTACGCACAAGTCTGCTGATCTCTCCATGTTCTGTCACTCTCTTCATTGTTGCATTTTCTTATTGTGCGACCTGTCTTCTGACTTCAGACTGGATGTTGTTCTTCTACTACTCTGCTGCCGAAGGGGATCAGCAAGCTGAAGGCTCGTTCCAGAGACTCGCTGGTGCAGTCAGAATGGAGCGAGTGGACTCCCTGGAAAAATGTAACCCACTGATGTTATTTGAACCCAACACTGTCTGCTCCTGCCCTTTCTTTGTTCTTACAATGTCCTCTCATGTCCTATTTTTCCACTAAGTGTCTCTGGCCGTCTCCCTTTGGGGCAATCACACACTGATGGCTAAAAGATAACACACCAGAAGCTCAGTAATTAAGTATTTAAGTTGTATGACAGAAGGTCAGTACATAGTGTTATTATTTATTTATTTATTTATGCATATATTTATTATTTATTCTAAATTATACACACATCATTATAGACACTATGAAATGTGAATTTATTTTAAAGGACATTCTTTCTTGCTAACAAAAGGACTTCTAATCCCACAACACAGACAGTTCTGTGATTCAATATGAAATTTTATCTACCAGCAAAAAAAATGTCTGATAGGGTTTCATGGGACCAAATTTTATAAAATAGTTTCTCCGCAATTTTGTCTATTTAAGGATCCTTCACATTAAATTCTAAGGAAACTGGACATATTGCATCATTTAACATGAATCAGAAGCGGAGGAGTCCAGTTCAGTTCTGCACTTGAGACAGTTTGTCACAACTCTTGGCCCTGTGGGTGTATTTCTGTACAAGTGTGTTGGCGTTTGGTGGTTTGGTGCTGTGCAAAAACAAACGGCTATTAAAAGAGCTTTGTGCTTTCTTCCTTATATGCATGTTCCTTCTTCATTTTATGTGTCGCTATCGTCATGTGTACAACTACTGACTTGAAGTAGAAATCCCCATTAAATGTAGAATGTCACTGAGTGTATTATGCGGTATATGTTCGTCACTAAACATGAGATGAACAGAAACTAGATTAGATTTATCACAATTATGTGGGTTACAATACGCCAGTAACAAGTATATTGGGTGTTTTATTTTATCATAATCTAGTTTCAATTCATTTCAATTAATTTATTGGTAAATGTATTTAATTTATTAAAGCTTATTTATATAATATTCAGCTGTTTTTTAGTTGGTGATGAATAAGCAATAGTAGTTTTTCAGCAATTAATATGTTTTATTCCATTTGATACTATCACCTAGCTACAATTAAATACCTGGCAAGTTAAAATAAAAAAACAAATTAGAGAATTTTTCAACTAAGACAGTAAATGACACTCTTTCTCAGTAGCTGTCAGCTACAGTATAATTCTAATATTTTCAGTATATATTTTATTATTTTATTTTATATTCTAAGATTTGTTATACATGGCAAATGCACTGAGCACAGATGATGGTACCAGTTGCTATCTGAAATTCAATATTTTACTTTTTCTTCCTATAGTTTATACTATTGTCAGGTTAGGAGGTAAATTTTGCCATCTATTATCCACTGAAATTGGTAGACATGCCGAAAGCCCAACAAAAAAAAGACAACATTTGGTTTAGATACTCCCAAATCTTAAAATCAATGTACAGTAAATGACACTGTTATGCAGAGAAATAACATGCTCCAGTGCGAAAGTAATGTGATACTGCATGGCATAAAATGTGACCGAACAGTAACATTTAAAGTATTACAATAGGAGTCATTCTTGATATTCATAGCCAGAGCTTGCAAAGAATAATTTAATTTCTTACACATTAAAGTTTGTATGCATTGCTTATTCAGTTTTCTTGCCATCATTTCAGACCCTAATCTGTCATTAACTCATTGCAGGTGAGAACAGGGAAAAAGAACCTGTGCAAATGCAAAAACAAAGCAAAATCCTGCTGCCCAGATCTGCCACAGGGGTACTTGGACAAGTGCAAGAAGAGAAGGAAGCAAAAAAAGAACAAGAAGAACCAGACATCTTAGAGAGAAGATGCTCAATAAAAACATGCATTACTGGGGTCGTGCTGGTGTAAAAACACTTTTTATCTGGGAATAGTGGGAAAATATGTGGATGTATTTGTATGATTTAATTAAATTGCGGATTGTTGATGGTGCACTAAATTGATATAAATGTGGGTTTTCAATACCAAAAGTAAAAAATTGCAGGCCTGTCAGCAAAGATCTTCAATTAAAGTATGTTTTTTATCAAAACTGTCTGTATTTTATTTCATAATGCATTCCATTCTTTGTATGAAGGGTGGATTCATGGTTATTATTATTTTCTAAGCAGCTGGAAAACTGAAATGTAGTGGGAACTTTATTGCTAAACAGAAGAACTATTCTAGCTGAGGTTTTGTTTTATAAATTGCATTTTATTTGAATGAAAATCTCACAAGAGATTAGAAATGCAGGCCATTCCCTCCACTTTACATGATCGTTAACTAGCCTACTCCTTTTGAGTATGGTTCTTTTTCAGTTTGTATGTGGGTGGAATAGGGAGGGAATTTGGAGCCATGTTTGTGTTTTGTATGTTTTGTATATTTGGTTAACTAAAAAATTTGAAAATAAAATATAAAAAAAAAAAAAATAGGAATCACAAACAATACAACTCATGTCAATCAAATATTCCTCAAATTAAATTAGTCAATATTATGAATGACTATCTGTGTGTTTGACCATAAAATGACAGCTTGTTTTGTAATCACAATATTTTCAAGACCCTGTCAAATGTTGACAAAAGCAGCCCAAATTTCATCTACCAGCCCAATTTATATGATGCTGTGCAATAATTATATAATTATCTGACGGACACTTTGTGCATTAATCTGGCAAAACTGTCATCTCATCACTATACATATTGTATTTCTATATTTTATATTGTATTATCTTTTATATTTTTTTATATTGCACTCTCTTTTTTTATTGTATTATCTTTTTTAGCACCTATGGGATTGTCACAATTTAATTTCGTTGTACTACACAATGACAATAAAGGGCTTGAATCTTGAATCGAATCAATTTAATCAAAAGTTGCCAGATTAGACGGAAACAAGCCAAACCTGGCAACCCGCCGGCTTTGCAAAGATACGCATGCGTAAGAAAAGCAGCGCGGAAGTGTCTGCAGAGCTGCTGCTGTTGTTGTTCTCTGACTGGACCACAGCTAGCTTACAGTACATATGGACCAACACAGCTCCCACATAGAGATCCACACTGAAGTCTGGTCTGTGTAACGTTCAGGATCAATGCAAATGTCTTGATCATGGAGAAGCTTGATCAGACAGCTGCTCTAGTTTTATTCCTCTGGAGTGTTTTCATGCAGTTCAGTCGCATGTCAGGTGAGTTACACCTGCTAGTAAACACCTGATTCATATTTATCTATACATTGTATATTAGCTGTGTATTGCCATCTCATTTCACCCTGCTGCTGTGGTTTACCATCACTACTCTCACAGTAATGATCCATATCTCTGAGGTGAGCTGGCTAATGGTGTAAAGGTGTGTTTTTTACCTGCTCTGTAGGTCTGGGGATCAATGAACTGCTGTACTTCCGAGTCATCAGTCCAGAGGATATCAGCTACATCTTCAGTGCAGCTCCTGCTAAAGACTTTGGAGGAGATTTTGTGAGTACTCTGCACCTTTGCTCAATTTTTTTTTATTTTTTTTATTATTGTAGTGTAGTGATGGGAGTTCAGGCTCTTTTTAGTGAGCAGGATCATTTGGCTCAGCTCACCAAGAAGAGCCGGCTCTTTCAGCGCCCAAACGGCTCTTCGTTTTACTTCACTTCTGCCTTTTATAATTCAGCCAAATTTAGCATTGTTTTGACCTGTGATTAGGGTGTGTGCACATATATGATTTAAATTATTCAATATAATTATACTAAACTTTATAATTTCCAGAATACCATCATTTTACATGCTGCTTCGTTTCCGACTGCCACTCATCTTGTCTGCTATTCGTGCACCGCACCACACCTCACCGCAACGCACCTCAGCGCACTGCAATGTAACGCACCACACCACACCGCACTGCAACGCACCTCAGCACACCGCACCTCATCGCACCGCATCGCACCGCACCGCATCGCCAGAGCAACAGGACGCACCACAACGCGTAGCCGGCTCTTCTATCCAGCTCGTTCGCCACTGACACATCACTATTGTAGTGGCTCTTATGCATGTGGTCTGGTACGGACTCCCCCTTTTGCTGCCCTTACAAAGTACATACTACTGTTGCATGCAGTATGCACACAATTGGGACATACTACTTTGTCAAACACATTGCACCTTGAACTTTGACCCTCTTGCTCGTATATCTGCTGTGCAGAGGATTGTGGGTCAGAATAGACAGAAAAAGTACTGCATTTGACGTACTATGTTTTGGAATATACCAAATCTTTTCTGGCATACTAAATAGTATGGTAGTATGAGTATTGGAGCGCACAGCAGGTCACATTCCTCTGAGCAGTGAATATATGAGCAAGAGGGTCTAAGTGTGGGCAATGTTCTGATGAATTGTTTGCATACTGCATGCAACAGTACCGACTTTATAATGGCAGCTGCAGTACGTACTGAAGGAAAAAGAAAAAGTATGTGATTTGGAACGCAGCATCAGACACATCACATGTACACTCACCATCTAATGACAATCCTCTGCTCTCCTTTGGTCTCCAGACGTCGTCGTATGATGAGATTTTCCTGGTGCCAGCAGACCCAGCAGACGGCTGCTCAGAGCTGGAGGACAGAGAAATCATCCAGGGACAAGTAGTCCTGGTGGAAAGAGGGTATGTACACATGCCTCAGTAGTACCTATTTATCTTATTCCCAGCCCCCATGATGCCTTGCGTGAATTATGGGAGCAACTTCCGGCGCGTCGTGTCACTGAACCGGAACCGGTGTTTTCCATGGTAACGGTACTCTAATCGTCTCTCCTAGAGCGCTTTTATTAAAATATATAGTAAAACATGTGTGAACACCACCTATTACACCACAAACGGGATAATGTGACGATACCTCTCTTCTACTACGGAGGGACGGGAGGACGACCTGCGGAAGTGGCCTCAGATAACTGTACTTAAACTATTTGTAGTCTAATGCTGCCCTGAACTCCACGCCATAAACTGCCTTACGTTTTTAACTGTACAGACGCTACAATGCTGAGTCCTCCCTACACATGAAATCATACCTGATGTTCTCTTGGCTCTGCTGTCAGTCCTTTTAAGGCGGTACATCTCGTCTCCGCTGGTCTTTCGTAGCCCAACCACAAAGTAGGATAGGTTTCTCAGCCACATTCTTCTGGATTCCTCGTCTGTAGGTAGGCGATGGAAACTGTATCGGTCACAAGAAGATTTTTGTGTGAAGATAACTAGCAGGTGAAATGATGCCCCTAAGTTAGGATGAACACCTTGTGTTTTTTAAAAAAAGGTTTTACTGCAAACTAATCAAACTGTCTTTATAGTTTCTCACACTTCTCTCTCTGTTTTTGTGTAGAGGTTGCTCCTTCGTCCAAAAGGCCCGACATGTGGAGGAAGCAGGAGGAAAAGCTGTTCTAATAGCTGATAATGCGGTGGACAATGACAGTCAGTACCTTGATATGATCACCGACGGAAGCACCGCCAAACCAAGTATTCCTGCTCTGTTCCTGCTGGGACGCGATGGGTAAGACAGACGATCATTCAGACCTGTTTCTATTTTACATGAAGCATTAATGCCATACATTTGGGGACATTAACGAATGTTTCCCTTCTTCATGACTTCCAGGATGATGATCAGACGATCTCTTCAGAGACAAGCGCTGCCGTGGGCCGTCATTTCCATTCCTGTCAATGTTTCCTCCCTGGCCTCGTTCCCACTCAAGCAGCCCCCGTGGACACTGTGGTAGAAATGACGCGCATCCACAACTTACAACAATAATAAACATTCTTTCATCAGTGCATGTCCTGTCAGCCATGAATAAACCCACAGCCTCACAGGGAAATTCTTCAGTGGTGGTTAAACAAATTCACCCACACTGGTGGTGAACAAGATTAACATATGTACACATGATTATGTCACGCTTAAACACACAGCCAAAGACACGTGGAGAAAACCTTTTAACAGTGTCTAAACAGACTGAGCCGTTGGACCAGGTCAGGACAGGCAGAAACACAAGTGCTTATTCTCAGTGCTCAGTCGAAGATGACTGACTAAGCCGGGGGTTTTGAAGATAATGAGTTTGTTTTCCAGTCGAGTTGTCACCAGGAACTTTTGTACAGATGATTTGTTGGTCACTAGTCAGTAGTGAAACCGGAAAATTGGATACGCATTAATACACACATCAGATTGAGGCGAACCATTTCTTTTGCCGTGTCAGATAGTACGAGCTAAGGACAAATAACAGCATATATTAAACTTCACTACAATACATTATACCAGGAATGTCATCTCACTGTAAAAATACTAATAAATTCCTGCTTATTTGCATGAACTTTAACTTTACCAGGGTGGCACTCTGACCAAAATGAACGTTATTTCTCTTATGGTTAATAAATAGAAAATGATTTTTGTTGCATAAAAGACTTTATTGCCTTTCTGAGGTACACATCTACAGAACTTTAAAGGACCAGTGTGTAACATTTAGCATATATCTGTTGGCAGAAAGGGAATATAATATTAATAAGTGTATTTTCTTTAGTGTATAATCACCTGAAAATAAGAATCGTTGTGTTTTCCTTAGCTTAGAATGAGCCGTTGATAAGTACATATGGAGCGGGTTCTCTTTGCGGAGCCGGCCACCTTGTTTCTACTGTAGCCCAGAACGGATAAACCAAACACTGGATCTAGAGAGAGCCATTTGCTTTTTCGCATTTTCGTGTCGGCCACCGTAGTTCTCCTACGCGCTTAATTTATTGTCTGTAATAACAAGCACGTAGTAACTCTAATTTCTCAGAAAATGTCATCAGACTCAGTTAAATCAAACTATTGTCCTAATCTCATTACTACTGTATTTGTGTGTTTGCATGTAAACACAGTCAGTCAGTGTATAGCTGGAAATATATTTTTTTTTTCTCTATAATTTCACTTGAAACTGTTAAGTTCATTTTGCACTAGAGTTCTTAATTAAATGAGAAAATACTTTTCATTTGTAAAGTATTTAATTCACACAGGAGTTTACAGAAATAGGCTTTACCATGTGGGTATTTTATTTAGACTATTTATTTATTGAAGTACCAGAAAACGTGCTATAACGTGATATATATCGTTATCAAGATGTGAAAATGACCTATTAAAGGATAGAAGATTTTGGCCGTATCGCCCACTGCACCTTTAAAGACCATACACGCGTTTTCTGTCCGCTTGTTCCTGAAGCCGAATCCCCCAGACGACTTTATGTAGTACAACGTGTTGCACTTATTAACTTTTTATTTATATCTGTCATTTTCAATTCTCCTGATCCAGAAAAACGTGTTGAGAGCAGTTTGGATAAACAGGATTGACACAATGTGGTGTTTGGGGAAACAAGTGGATAAAGATAATGAAAAACGAGGTATGACAAAAAGGCTTTTTATGAAAATTACAACAACTAATTGTGAACATATTGCAACGCTATGAAAGACAATTAATTCAAAGATATTCATGCTTTTGTAAAGCTCCAAGCAGTACTGCACAGTGTAGGGGACCTTGTCTGGCTTGGACTAATCCTCCAACATGTATTTGATGCCAATAAAGTTGCGTATTGAAGGTTGAAAATATATGCTGTCCAGAAGCTATATTACAAATAACTAATGTGAGCGCAAAGGCAGAATCTAGTCTGCAAAAAATAGAGGAACAAGTAGATGCATCGACCGTTGCAATACATATTAAAGCATTATAGTGCAGCTGGTTAATGGAAAAGAAATGATGCTTCATTTTGGATTTGATATGGCATACAGCTGCACATCATGAGATGATTTTTTGTATTTGCTTCTATATTGTTGTATATTTATATTAATAATAACACGTGCAAACAGGTCAGTTAGATTCTTTGAATTTTAATCAGTAAAAATAGAGTACAAAAATTAAAACAAGAAGTCTATGCAGGGTCATGAAGTATTAGATTTAAACTCTCAAAAGGTGGCTGGCAAATCATGATTCTTCCTGGAACTTTCATATTCCACATGGTTTATTTTAAACAAAATTATAGTTTAAGTTTTAAGTAAATTACCTGCTAATATCAGAAATGTATTTAAAAGACTCTTATGTCCACATTCCCATATAAGACTTTACTCTCTGCTGATATAACCTTCTGCAGCAAGTCACGTTTTCTTCCCAAATGACACCTGAGGTATTATTTACAACATATTTCTTTTATTTTAGGTTGTTTACTTTAATTTTTACATTTGACAGTAGTTTTGTACAGATAGTTTACAGATTTATTAAACTTACTAACAATACTGCACTTGTATTTTATTAGACTGTCCGTTACTTGCAGCAGTGTTCTTTAATAGAGAGAGGTGCTGGTGTCCATAATGACGTTCCTGACTATTTTCATGTGAGTTTTACTTTATCATCCTTTCTTTTTGCTGAAATTTATTTTATTTAATTTGTGAGAACATTTGAACCTGAGAGATTTTGTGCTTTTTTCACTTGTAGATAAAAGAAGATGAGAAAAAGCTTGTATTTATTTATTTATTTATTTATTGTTTATTCGTGTATGGATTTAAAGTCAGAGAACTTTATTAGGGTCTGTATATTTGTCTTTCACTCAGCATATGGGGATCATAGAAATAGTCTATAATTTAAAATTGTGTTGCCTTATAATGTAAAAGCCAGTGACCTATGGTCATGTTCATGTTCATTTACATTTTATGTTAAAAAACAGGTACTTATATATATCATAATAAACATTTTGAATAGGTCTAACAGATCTCCATTATTAACAAAAAATAACATTATTTTCAGTAACAATGTTTTGCTATGGCTTTTTCCAGATAAATTGTTTTTGGACTGTCAGTTATAATTTGGATTTCAACTTGGTCTCCAAGTACAAACAGCAGCTTTAAGCAGAAAAGTACATTAACACCTACGCAGATGTTTAGTTCATGTATTAAAGCTTCAGGCCGACAGCAACTACAACCGGAAAAAACAGAATGCACAATATAAAAAAACACCACAAAAGCCCATAACTGCATGACTCAGCACACTACTGTGATTCAGCACCACCCAGCATGGACAGTAACGTACACATACGGTAGTATTAACCTACAGGTCATTTATCATGGCAGATAACACAGTGGAAACCTCTAGTTTTCCCTTTATTTAATGTCCAGTACACCGAGTTGTCCACTTGTCATGTTAGTCTGGACAGATATCACCTTTTGCTGTATTTCAAATTTAAACAGAATCCTTTATATAATAATAATAACTTATACATCATCCACTTTATTTGACATTTCCTTTATAGCTTAGATTTTTCAGATTTAGGGGCATGAATATAAACTACAGCATATCACTATATACTTGTCAGACCTCAGCACTAGTTTAACATTTAATAGAAGTTTGGCTCACTCTTCAGCAGGTTACTCACAGTTCAGATGTCCAGCCAGTAGTTCTGTGGATTGATGCATGCATGGATGGCAACGTGCAGAACTATGCGCGTGTAAACTACTCTTAATCAACCCAAAGTGAAGAAAAATTATAAACTTTGCCTCTGTGAAATGAACAAATAACTTAATTAAGCCCCGTTGTTAAACTATTTTCGGCGTCCTGAAGCAGCCTGCTCTGTGCACAGCTGGTACTGATTACCATGATGTCATCAACTGGTGCCAATTTATTAACAATTTAATGCCATGGTGCACCACATAGGGCACAGACACCACTAAACCACTAAACAGACATCTTATAATAAGGAATTTAACTTATCCTTTTTTATATATATATTTGGCTCCTACAGAAACATTGCATAAAAAACTCTTTGACTGTATAGAGAGAGAGAAAGAGAGAAAGAGAGAGAGAGAGAGGCATCATAAACTCAGTTGATTGCAGCTGATGGAGTCCTCGGGTTCTTGTTATTTCCATGACTGTTTGGTGTCTCCCTTCCCATGACTGGAGCTGACTCTGCAGAAAGAGGGAGACAATTTAAATGAGCAATAGATAAATAGGTTGAAGTGCATTTTGCATGCAGTGTTTTCCTCCTCCCTCCTGTTACCTCCTCTTGTTGCATCTCGGACACACTCTGCTCCACACAGTCCTCCTCATGGCTTCCCTCAGAGCCGGACTCCCCCAGATATACACAGACGGTGTGCACACAGCATTCAACCGAGCCAAGATGGCGAACACATTGGTGGCCTCGTTCCTAAAAGTCAGCCCTCCTCCTAACAGCAGTCTAAGGACGATATTAACAAAAGAGGGGCCCCATAGCAGCAAAAAGGTTATGACAACAAAAACTATAATCCTCAGTGACTCCTTCTTGCTGTCTTTCTCTGCACTGGGAGGATCTTTCTCCAGCTGATATCTGGCAACAACATACAGTTTGATAGTCATGACCACTTTGGTGAGCACGATGAACTGGAAGATGACGATGCTGAACACGTACATCTGTATCGCTTTGGAAAGTGGCATCAGGTTCCTGGCGATCGGGTGCCCAAAGCTGTAAAGCCAACAGAAGATGTTGATGCTGATCACGACCTGTCTGCTGATGTAGCGCGTGTAGATGTATGGATGACAAACAGCGAAATAGCGGTCAAACTGTGCGAATAAAAAGGTCACGAAGTTAACTCCGAGAAGAGAAGGTAACATGTTATAAGTTCCATTTCTGGAAGGATATCCTTCCTGCACATCAAACAGACCCAGATAATAGACTGAGAAGCCAACCAGCGTGTCACAGATACTAGTGTTGAGCATAAAGAGAAACCTGTTCTGGAGGCGCAGAGCTCTGGTGGCCAAGATGGTGATGACTACAGATCCGGCTACCAGAACAGCTGTTGTAGCGAACACAAGCTGGAAGAGAAAGATGAGATAATCCTCAGGACTGTCGAAGTTCACCGAGAGAGGAACTCCTCCAGAGGCTGTGATGTTGGGGAGGAGCATTGTTCCAAAAATACACTTTGAGTTTAATGACCTTATATAGCTGCTTGATAAGCCACTGCCCATGGAAACCCAAACGGATCTTCCCTCATGAGGCATGATCTCACTTTTCATATTAGTGTTTATGGATTCAACTTTTGAAATATTGATAAACATTTATTAGTATTAGAGTATTGATACAGAGGATGCACACTTCATAATCATGTATATATACAAATTGTGCAGATCTTTGTAATAGTTATATCCAAATAATAATCGACACAAAATGTCAATACCCTCTTCCCCATAAGCCCTATAATAACCCTGCAGCTGCAGAAAACATTAGTAAATAAACATAAATAGAGCACAAAAATGAAAACATTTCAAACAAGAAGAGTCATAAAGTATTAAGAGTTTAACTTTCAAAAGGTGCCTGGACAATTATGATTATTTCTGGAACTTCATATGATATTTTTTCATATCCCACATGGTTTATTTTCAACAAAATTAGAGTTTAAAGTTTAAATAAATTACCTGCCAATATCAGAAATGTATTTAAAAGACCCTTATGTCCACATCCCCATATAAGGCTTTACTCTGTGATATGACCTTCTGCAGCAAGTCACGTTTTCTTCCCAAATGACACAATATGAGGTTTTATTTACCACATATTTCTGTTATTTTTGGTTGTTTGCTTTCATTTTTACAATTCACAGATATTAGAATTATTACATTAAACATACTGGACTTGTATTTTATTGGACTGTCTGTTACTTGCAACAGTGTTCTTTAATATCTGTAATAACTCTTATTGCACCTCCAGTCCTCAATAGCAGGAGGCGCTGGTGTCCATAATGAGATTTCTGACTGTTTTCATGTGAGTTTTTTCTTTGCAGTCAAAGAGCTTGCACTTGGTCAGGGACTGATTACTAATATAATTTGAATTTCTTATTTCTTTTAGCTGAAATTGACTTTATTCAATTTGTGAGAACGTTTGAATCTGAGAGATGTTGTGCTTTCATTTAAAGTCTTTTCACTTGTAGATAGAATATGAGAAAAAGCTTGTATATATTTATTGTTTATTCATGTATAGATTTAAAGTCAGAAGTTTATAAGGGTCTGTATGTTTTTCTTTCACTCAGCATATGGGGATCATAGAAGTAGTCCATAATTTAAAATTGTATTGCCTTATAATGTAAAAGCCAGCAATGTTTTGCTATAAGCCTGTGGCTTTTTCCCTCTAGATTAATTGTTTATGGACTTGGACTGCATGTAGGAACCACTTCCACCCGATCCTCACAGACTATCAGGTGTGTGATGGTTCTTCTTCGGTCTGTTTCAAAATGAATCTTGATAAATATTGTTGCTTTTGTTTGTTTTTTAGGAGACATGTCAGTCAGTAATTTGGATAATGACGTTTCACGATATAGGGGCATATTATTAATCTTTACATTCCTTCTATTTAATGTTCAAAAATAGATTTAAACCCAACAACTACAGTACAGAAGGAGTCCCACATCAGATGATCCGTTCATTCTCTACACAGCTCAATCCAGTTTATCAACAGCACGTATAAGACAAGGCAATTTTATTTATAGAGCCCCATTCAGACAGGCCATTCAAAGTGCTTTACAGGAGCATAAAACTATATTAACATATTAAACACAAGACTTCAAGAAAACATTAAAATTGCATTTAAAAGACAGCAAGACCAAGCAAATAAGTAGAAATAAAATGCATATTTAAAAAGCAATAAAAAGCAAAAGCAAGCAAATAAAGTTACAGATGTAGAATAAGTCTATATTCTTAATTTCATTTTTTAATTGATTGGAAAGCCAGAGCAAACAATAACATTTTAATCCCTGATTTAAATGAGCTGACAGCAGATCTCAGATATTCAGGCAAGGCTTGTTCCACAGGTGGGGAGCATAGAAGGAGGCTTGTCTTTAATAAACTACTCATGCTCAACATGCAAGGTCTTGCTGAATAGGCAACATCTAGTTTTCCCCCTTTACTTAAAGCTCATTTGCCCATCTATCTATCCATCTATTCATCTATCTATCTATCTATCTATCTATCTATCTATCTATCTATCTATCTATCCATCTATTCATCTATCTATCTATCCATCTATTCATCTATCTATCTATCTATCTATCTAATCACTTATACATCATCCACTTTATTTGACATTTCCTTTTATAGCTTAGACTTTTCAGATTTAGGGGGGCTGCCCCTGATATAAATATAAACTACAGCATATCATTATATACTTGTCAGACCTCAGCACTAGTTTAACATTTAATAGGAGTGGGATCATTATCAGCACACTGTCACTGAATCAACAGCTAATTCAGATGAATCATCAGCACCACGGTGGAAACATAGCAGAAAACAATGTTTGCTTTTTGACTGTATAGAGAGAGAGAAAGGAAAAGAAAGGCATCATAAACACCCTACTGTGATTTCAAATAGGCCTGATTGCATTTCAGCACCACCCAGCTTGGACAGCGACATTTACAAATTAACCTACAGGTCATTTACCATGGCAGATAACACAGTGGAAACATCTAGTTTTCCCCTTTATTTAATGCTCATTTGCCCATCTATCTATCTATCTATCTATCTATCTATCTATCTATCTAATAACTAATACATCATCCACTATATTTTACATTTCCTTTATAGCTTAGACTTTTCAGATTTAGGGACGTTGAATATAAACTACAGCATATCATTATATACTTGTCAGACCTCAGCTCTAGTTTAACATTTAATAGGAGTGGGATCATTATCAGCACACTGTCACTGAATCAACAGCTAATTCAGATAAATCATCAGCACCACGACCTTGTAAGATCCAGTGATGGAGACAGCAGAAAACAGTGTTTGCATTTTGACTGTATATAGAGAGAGAAAGGAACAAAAAGGAACAAAAAACACAGTAGATTGCAGCTGATGGAGTCCTCTGGTTCTTGTTATTTCCATGACTGTTTGGTGTCTCCCTTCCCATGACAGGAGTCGACTCTGCAGAAAGAGGGAGACAATTTAAATGAGCAATAGATAAATAAGTTGAAGTGCATTTTGCATGCAGTGTTTTACCTCCTCTTGTTGCATCTCGGACACACTCTGCTCCACACAGTCCTCCTCATGGCTTCCCTCAGAGCCGGACTCCCCCAGATATACACAGCCGGTGTGCACACAGCGTTCAACCGAGCCATGATGGCGAACACATTGGTGGCCTCGTTCCTAAAAGTCAGCCCTCCTCCCACCGCAAACCTGATGATGATATTAACAAAAGAGGGGCACCACAACACCAAGAAGCTTATCACAACAAACACTATAATCCTCAGTGACTCCTTCTTGCTGTCTCTCTCTGCACTGGGAGGATCTTTCTCCAGCTGATATCTGGCAACAACATACAGTTTGATGGTCATGACCACTTTGGTGAGCACGATGAGCTGGAAGACGACGATGCTGAACACGTACATCTGTATCGCTTTGGAAAGTGGCATCAGGTTCCTGGCGATCGGGTGCCCAAAGCTGTAAAGCCAACAGAAGATGTTGATGCTGATCACGACCTGTCTGCTGATGTAGCGCGTGTAGATGTATGGATGACAAACAGCGAAATAGCGGTCAAACTGTGCGAATAAAAAGGTCATGAAGTTAACTCCGAGAAGAGAAGTTAACATGTTATAAGTTCCATTTCTGGAAGGATATCCTTCCTGCACATCAAACAGACCCAGATAATAGACTGAGAAGCCAACCAGCGTGTCACAGATACTAGTGTTGAGCATAAAGAGAAACCTGTTCTGGAGGCGCAGAGCTCTGGTGGCCAAGATGGTGATGACTACAGATCCGGCTACCAGAACAGCTGTTGTAGCGAACACAAGCTGGAAGAGAAAGATGAGATAATCCTCAGGACTGTCGAAGTTCACCGAGAGAGGAACTCCTCCAGAGGCTGTGATGTTGGGGAGGAGCATTGTTCCAAAAATACACTTTGAGTTTAATGACCTTATATAGCTGCTTGATAAGCCACTGCCCATGGAAACCCAAACGGATCTTCCCTCATGAGGCATGATCTCACTTTTCATATTAGTGTTTATGGATTCAACTTTTGAAATATTGATAAACATTTATTAGTATTAGAGTATTGATACAGAGGATGCACACTTCATAATCATGTATATATACAAATTGTGCAGATCTTTGTAATAGTTATATCCAAATAATAATCGACACAAAATGTCAATACCCTCTTCCCCATAAGCCCTATAATAACCCTGCAGCTGCAGAAAACATTAGTAAATAAACATAAATAGAGCACAAAAATGAAAACATTTCAAACAAGAAGAGTCATAAAGTATTAAGAGTTTAACTTTCAAAAGGTGCCTGGACAATTATGATTATTTCTGGAACTTCATATGATATTTTTTCATATCCCACATGGTTTATTTTCAACAAAATTAGAGTTTAAAGTTTAAATAAATTACCTGCCAATATCAGAAATGTATTTAAAAGACCCGTATGTCCACATCCCCATATAAGGCTTTACTCTGTGATATGACCTTCTGCAGCAAGTCACGTTTTCTTCCCAAATGACACAATATGAGGTTTTATTTACCACATATTTCTGTTATTTTTGGTTGTTTGCTTTCATTTTTACAATTCACAGATATTAGAATTATTACATTAAACATACTGGACTTGTATTTTATTAGTCTGTCTGTTACTTGCAACAGTGTTCTTTAATATCTGTAATAACTCTTATTGCACCTCCAGTCCTCAATAGCAGGAGGCGCTGGTGTCCATAATGAGATTTCTGACTGTTTTCATGTGAGTTTTTTTCTTTGCAGTCAAAGAGCTTGCACTTGGTCAGGGACTGATTACTAATATAATTTGAATTTCTTATTTCTTTTAGCTGAAATTGACTTTATTCAATTTGTGAGAACGTTTGAATCTGAGAGATTTTGTGCTTTCATTTAAAGTCTTTTCACTTGTAGATAGAATATGAGAAAAAGCTTGTATATATTTATTGTTTATTCATGTATAGATTTAAAGTCAGAAGTTTATAAGGGTCTGTATGTTTTTCTTTCACTCAGCATATGGGGATCATAGAAGTAGTCCATAATTTAAAATTGTATTGCCTTATAATGTAAAAGCCAGCAATGTTTTGCTATAAGCCTGTGGCTTTTTCCCTCTAGATTAATTGTTTATGGACTTGGACTGCATGTAGGAACCACTTCCACCCGATCCTCACAGACTATCAGGTGTGTGATGGTTCTTCTTCGGTCTGTTTCAAAATGAATCTTGATAAATATTGTTGCTTTTGTTTGTTTTTTAGGAGACATGTCAGTCAGTAATTTGGATAATGACGTTTCACGATATAGGGGCATATTATTAATCTTTACATTCCTTCTATTTAATGTTCTAAAATAGATTTAAACCCAACAACTACAGTACAGAAGGAGTCCCACATCAGATGATCCGTTCATTCTCTACACAGCTCAATCCAGTTTATCAACAGCACGTATAAGACCAGGCAATTTTATTTATAGAGCCCCATTCAGACAGGCCATTCAAAGTGCTTTACAGGAGCATAAAACTATATTAACATATTAAACACAAGACTTCAAGAAAACATTAAAATTGCATTTAAAAGACAGCAAGACCAAGCAAATAAGTAGAAATAAAATGCATATTTAAAAAGCGATAAAAAGCAAAAGCAAGCAAATAAAGTTACAGATTTAGAATAAGTTTATATTCTTAATTTCATTTTTTAATTGATTGGAAAGCCAGAGCAAACAATAACATTTTAATCCCTGATTTAAATGAGCTGACAGCAGATCTCAGATATTCAGGCAAGGCTTGTTCCACAGGTGGGGAGCATAGAAGGAGGCTTGTCTTTAATAAACTACTCATGCTCAACATGCAAGGTCTTGCTGAATAGGCAACATCTAGTTTTCCCCCTTTACTTAAAGCTCATTTGCCCATCTATCTATCCATCTATTCATCTATCTATCTATCTATCTATCTATCTATCTATCTATCTATCTATCTATCCATCTATTCATCTATCTATCTATCCATCTATTCATCTATCTATCTATCTATCTATCTATCCATCTATTCATCTATCTATCTATCCATCTATTCATCTATCTATCTATCTATCTATCTAATCACTTATACATCATCCACTTTATTTGACATTTCCTTTTATAGCTTAGACTTTTCAGATTTAGGGGGGCTGCCCCTGATATAAATATAAACTACAGCATATCATTATATACTTGTCAGACCTCAGCACTAGTTTAACATTTAATAGGAGTGGGATCATTATCAGCACACTGTCACTGAATCAACAGCTAATTCAGATGAATCATCAGCACCACGGTGGAAACATAGCAGAAAACAATGTTTGCTTTTTGACTGTATAGAGAGAGAGAAAGGAAAAGAAAGGCATCATAAACACCCTACTGTGATTTCAAATAGGCCTGATTGCATTTCAGCACCACCCAGCTTGGACAGCGACATTTACAAATTAACCTACAGGTCATTTACCATGGCAGATAACACAGTGGAAACATCTAGTTTTCCCCTTTATTTAATGCTCATTTGCCCATCTATCTATCTATCTATCTATCTATCTATCTATCTATCTAATAACTAATACATCATCCACTATATTTGACATTTCCTTTATAGCTTAGACTTTTCAGATTTAGGGACGTTGAATATAAACTACAGCATATCATTATATACTTGTCAGACCTCAGCTCTAGTTTAACATTTAATAGGAGTGGGATCATTATCAGCACACTGTCACTGAATCAACAGCTAATTCAGATAAATCATCAGCACCACGACCTTGTAAGATCCAGTGATGGAGACAGCAGAAAACAGTGTTTGCATTTTGACTGTATATAGAGAGAGAAAGGAACAAAAAGGAACAAAAAACACAGTAGATTGCAGCTGATGGAGTCCTCTGGTTCTTGTTATTTCCATGACTGTTTGGTGTCTCCCTTCCCATGACAGGAGTCGACTCTGCAGAAAGAGGGAGACAATTTAAATGAGCAATAGATAAATAAGTTGAAGTGCATTTTGCATGCAGTGTTTTACCTCCTCTTGTTGCATCTCGGACACACTCTGCTCCACACAGTCCTCCTCATGGCTTCCCTCAGAGCCGGACTCCCCCAGATATACACAGCCGGTGTGCACACAGCGTTCAACCGAGCCATGATGGCGAACACATTGGTGGCCTCGTTCCTAAAAGTCAGCCCTCCTCCCACCGCAAACCTGATGATGATATTAACAAAAGAGGGGCACCACAACACCAAGAAGCTTATCACAACAAACACTATAATCCTCAGTGACTCCTTCTTGCTGTCTCTCTCTGCACTGGGAGGATCTTTCTCCAGCTGATATCTGGCAACAACATACAGTTTGATGGTCATGACCACTTTGGTGAGCACGATGAGCTGGAAGACGACGATGCTGAACACGTACATCTGTATCGCTTTGGAAAGTGGCATCAGGTTCCTGGCGATCGGGTGCCCAAAGCTGTAAAGCCAACAGAAGATGTTGATGCTGATCACGACCTGTCTGCTGATGTAGCGCGTGTAGATGTATGGATGACAAACAGCGAAATAGCGGTCAAACTGTGCGAATAAAAAGGTCATGAAGTTAACTCCGAGAAGAGAAGTTAACATGTTATAAGTTCCATTTCTGGAAGGATATCCTTCCTGCACATCAAACAGACCCAGATAATAGACTGAGAAGCCAACCAGCGTGTCACAGATACTAGTGTTGAGCATAAAGAGAAACCTGTTCTGGAGGCGCAGAGCTCTGGTGGCCAAGATGGTGATGACTACAGATCCGGCTACCAGAACAGCTGTTGTAGCGAACACAAGCTGGAAGAGAAAGATGAGATAATCCTCAGGACTGTCGAAGTTCACCGAGAGAGGAACTCCTCCAGAGGCTGTGATGTTGGGGAGGAGCATTGTTCCAAAAATACACTTTGAGTTTAATGACCTTATATAGCTGCTTGATAAGCCACTGCCCATGGAAACCCAAACGGATCTTCCCTCATGAGGCATGATCTCACTTTTCATATTAGTGTTTATGGATTCAACTTTTGAAATATTGATAAACATTTATTAGTATTAGAGTATTGATACAGAGGATGCACACTTCATAATCATGTATATATACAAATTGTGCAGATCTTTGTAATAGTTATATCCAAATAATAATCGACACAAAATGTCAATACCCTCTTCCCCATAAGCCCTATAATAACCCTGCAGCTGCAGAAAACATTAGTAAATAAACATAAATAGAGCACAAAAATGAAAACATTTCAAACAAGAAGAGTCATAAAGTATTAAGAGTTTAACTTTCAAAAGGTGCCTGGACAATTATGATTATTTCTGGAACTTCATATGATATTTTTTCATATCCCACATGGTTTATTTTCAACAAAATTAGAGTTTAAAGTTTAAATAAATTACCTGCCAATATCAGAAATGTATTTAAAAGACCCTTATGTCCACATCCCCATATAAGGCTTTACTCTGTGATATGACCTTCTGCAGCAAGTCACGTTTTCTTCCCAAATGACACAATATGAGGTTTTATTTACCACATATTTCTGTTATTTTTGGTTGTTTGCTTTCATTTTTACAATTCACAGATATTAGAATTATTACATTAAACATACTGGACTTGTATTTTATTGGACTGTCTGTTACTTGCAACAGTGTTCTTTAATATCTGTAATAACTCTTATTGCACCTCCAGTCCTCAATAGCAGGAGGCGCTGGTGTCCATAATGAGATTTCTGACTGTTTTCATGTGAGTTTTTTCTTTGCAGTCAAAGAGCTTGCACTTGGTCAGGGACTGATTACTAATATAATTTGAATTTCTTATTTCTTTTAGCTGAAATTGACTTTATTCAATTTGTGAGAACGTTTGAATCTGAGAGATTTTGTGCTTTCATTTAAAGTCTTTTCACTTGTAGATAGAATATGAGAAAAAGCTTGTATATATTTATTGTTTATTCATGTATAGATTTAAAGTCAGAAGTTTATAAGGGTCTGTATGTTTTTCTTTCACTCAGCATATGGGGATCATAGAAGTAGTCCATAATTTAAAATTGTATTGCCTTATAATGTAAAAGCCAGCAATGTTTTGCTATAAGCCTGTGGCTTTTTCCCTCTAGATTAATTGTTTATGGACTTGGACTGCATGTAGGAACCACTTCCACCCGATCCTCACAGACTATCAGGTGTGTGATGGTTCTTCTTCGGTCTGTTTCAAAATGAATCTTGATAAATATTGTTGCTTTTGTTTGTTTTTTAGGAGACATGTCAGTCAGTAATTTGGATAATGACGTTTCACGATATAGGGGCATATTATTAATCTTTACATTCCTTCTATTTAATGTTCTAAAATAGATTTAAACCCAACAACTACAGTACAGAAGGAGTCCCACATCAGATGATCCGTTCATTCTCTACACAGCTCAATCCAGTTTATCAACAGCACGTATAAGACAAGGCAATTTTATTTATAGAGCCCCATTCAGACAGGCCATTCAAAGTGCTTTACAGGAGCATAAAACTATATTAACATATTAAACACAAGACTTCAAGAAAACATTAAAATTGCATTTAAAAGACAGCAAGACCAAGCAAATAAGTAGAAATAAAATGCATATTTAAAAAGCGATAAAAAGCAAAAGCAAGCAAATAAAGTTACAGATTTAGAATAAGTTTATATTCTTAATTTCATTTTTTAATTGATTGGAAAGCCAGAGCAAACAATAACATTTTAATCCCTGATTTAAATGAGCTGACAGCAGATCTCAGATATTCAGGCAAGGCTTGTTCCACAGGTGGGGAGCATAGAAGGAGGCTTGTCTTTAATAAACTACTCATGCTCAACATGCAAGGTCTTGCTGAATAGGCAACATCTAGTTTTCCCCCTTTACTTAAAGCTCATTTGCCCATCTATCTATCCATCTATTCATCTATCTATCTATCTATCTATCTATCTATCTATCTATCCATCTATTCATCTATCTATCTATCTATCTATCTAATCACTTATACATCATCCACTTTATTTGACATTTCCTTTTATAGCTTAGACTTTTCAGATTTAGGGGGGCTGCCCCTGATATAAATATAAACTACAGCATATCATTATATACTTGTCAGACCTCAGCACTAGTTTAACATTTAATAGGAGTGGGATCATTGTCAGCACACTGCCAGTGTGTTAGTTGATGTATTAAAGCTTCAGTAACTAGAACCAGAAAACTAGAATGCACTATATAAAAAAACATTACAAAAGCCCAAATTGCATGACTCAGCACTCTACTGTGTTTTCAAATAGGCCTGATTGCAATTCAGCACCACCCAGCATGGACAGCGACATACACAAATTAACCTACAGGTCATTTACCATGGCAGATAACACAGTGAAAACATCTAGTTTTCCCCATTTACTTAATGCTCATTTGCCCATCTATCTATCTATCTATCTATTTATCTATCTAGCTTAGACTTTTCAGATTTAGGGGCTAGAATATAAACTACATTTACCACTATATACTTGTCAGACCTCAGCACTAGTTTAACATTTAATAGGAGTGGGATCATTATCAGCACACTGTCACTGAATCAACAGCTAATTCAGATGAATCATCAGCACCACGGTGGAAACATAGCAGAAAACAATGTTTGCTTTTTGACTGTATAGAGAGAGAGAAAGGAAAAGAAAGGCATCATAAACACCCTACTGTGATTTCAAATAGGCCTGATTGCAATTCAGCACCACCCAGCTTGGACAGCGACATTTACAAATTAACCTACAGGTCATTTACCATGGCAGATAACACAGTGGAAACATCTAGTTTTCCCCATTTACTTAATGCTCATTTGCCCATCTATCTATCTATCTATCTATCTATCTATCTATCTATCTAATAACTAATACATCATCCACTATATTTTACATTTCCTTTATAGCTTAGACTTTTCAGATTTAGGGACGTTGAATATAAACTACAGCATATCATTATATACTTGTTAGACCTCAGCTCTAGTTTAACATTTAATAGGAGTGGGATCATTATCAGCACACTGTCACTGAATCAACAGCTAATTCAGATAAATCATCAGCACCACGACCTTGTAAGATCCAGTGATGGAGACATTGCAGAAAACAGTGTTTGCATTTTGACTGTATATAGAGAGAGAAAGGAACAAAAAGGAACAAAAAACACAGTAGATTCCAGCTGCTGGAGTCCTCTGGTTCTTGTTATTTCCATGACTGTTTGGTGTTTCCCTTCCCATGACAGGAGTCGACTCTGCAGAAAGAGGGAGACAATTTAAATGAGCAATAGATAAATAAGTTTAAGTGCATTTTGCATGCAGTGTTTTACCTCCTCTTGTTGCATCTCGGACACACTCTGCTCCACACAGTCCTCCTCATGGCTTCCCTCAGAGCCGGACTCCCCCAGATATACACAGCCGGTGTGCACACAGCGTTCAACCGAGCCATGATGGCGAACACATTGGTGGCCTCGTTCCTAAAAGTCAGCCCTCCTCCTAACAGCAGTCTAAGGACGATATTAACAAAAGAGGGGCCCCATAGCAGCAAAAAGGTTATGATAACAAAAACTATAATCCTCAGTGACTCCTTCTTGCTGTCTCTCTCTGCACTGGGAGGATCTTTCTCCAGCTGATATCTGGCGACAACATACAGTTTGATAGTCATGACCACTTTGGTGACCACGATGATCTGTAAGCTGACAATACTGCAGGCATACAGCAGTACTGCTTTGGAAAATGGCACGAAACTCAAAGCGATGGACTGACCATAGACCTGCAGCCAACAGTACACGTTTGCAGAGATCACCACGCGCCGGGTGATGTAGCGCGTGTAGATGTATGGATGACAAACAGCGAAATAGCGGTCAAACTGTGCGAATAAAAAGGTCATGACGTTAACCCCGAGAAGAGAAGGTAACATGTTATAAGTTCCATTTCTGGAAGGATATCCTTCCTGCACATCAAACAGACCCAGATAATAGACTGAGAAGCCAACCAGCGTGTCACAGATACTAGTGTTGAGCATAAAGAGAAACCTGTTCTGGAGGCGCAGAGCTCTGGTGGCCAAGATGGTGATGACTACAGGTCCGGCTACCAGAACAGCTGTTGTAGCGAACACAAGCTGGAAGAGAAAGATGAGATAATCCTCAGGACTGTCGAAGTTCACCGAGAGAGGAACTCCTCCAGAGGCTGTGATGTTGGGGAGGAGCATTGTTCCAAAAATGCACTTTGACTTTAATCTCCTTATATAGCTGCTTGATAAGCCACTGCCCATGGAAACCCAAACGGATCTTCCCTCATGAGGCATAATCTCACTTTTCATATTAGTGTTTATGGATTCAACTTTTGAAATATTGATAAACATTTATTAGTATTAGAGTATTGATACAGAGGATGCACACTTCATAATCATGTATATATACAAATTGTGCAGATCTTTGTAATAGTTATATCCAAATAATAATCAACACAAAATGTCAATACCCTCTTCCCTATAAGCCCTATAATAACCCTGCAGCTGCAGAAAACATTAGTAAATAAACATAAATAGAGCACAAAAATGAAAACATTTCAAACAAGAAGAGTCATAAAGTATTAAGAGTTTAACTTTCAAAAGGTGCCTGGACAATTATGATTATTTCTGGAACTTCATATGATATTTTTTCATATCCCACATGGTTTATTTTCAACAAAATTAGAGTTTAAAGTTTAAATAAATTACCTGCCAATATCAGAAATGTATTTAAAAGACCCGTATGTCCACATCCCCATATAAGGCTTTACTCTGTGATATGACCTTCTGCAGCAAGTCACGTTTTCTTCCCAAATGACACAATATGAGGTTTTATTTACCACATATTTCTGTTATTTTTGGTTGTTTGCTTTCATTTTTACAATTCACAGATATTAGAATTATTACATTAAACATACTGGACTTGTATTTTATTGGACTGTCTGTTACTTGCAACAGTGTTCTTTAATATCTGTAATAACTCTTATTGCACCTCCAGTCCTCAATAGCAGGAGGCGCTGGTGTCCATAATGAGATTTCTGACTGTTTTCATGTGAGTTTTTTCTTTGCAGTCAAAGAGCTTGCACTTGGTCAGGGACTGATTACTAATATAATTTGAATTTCTTATTTCTTTTAGCTGAAATTGACTTTATTCAATTTGTGAGAACGTTTGAATCTGAGAGATTTTGTGCTTTCATTTAAAGTCTTTTCACTTGTAGATAGAATATGAGAAAAAGCTTGTATATATTTATTGTTTATTCATGTATAGATTTAAAGTCAGAAGTTTATAAGGGTCTGTATGTTTTTCTTTCACTCAGCATATGGGGATCATAGAAGTAGTCCATAATTTAAAATTGTATTGCCTTATAATGTAAAAGCCAGCAATGTTTTGCTATAAGCCTGTGGCTTTTTCCCTCTAGATTAATTGTTTATGGACTTGGACTGCATGTAGGAACCACTTCCACCCGATTCTCACAGACTATCAGGTGTGTGATGGTTCTTCTTCGGTCTGTTTCAAAATGAATCTTGATAAATATTGTTGCTTTTGTTTGTTTTTTAGGAGACATGTCAGTCAGTAATTTGGATAATGACGTTTCACGATATAGGGGCATATTATTAATCTTTACATTCCTTCTATTTAATGTTCTAAAATAGATTTAAACCCAACAACTACAGTACAGAAGGAGTCCCACATCAGATGATCCGTTCATTCTCTACACAGCTCAATCCAGTTTATCAACAGCACGTATAAGACAAGGCAATTTTATTTATAGAGCCCCATTCAGACAGGCCATTCAAAGTGCTTTACAGGAGCATAAAACTATATTAACATATTAAACACAAGACTTCAAGAAAACATTAAAATTGCATTTAAAAGACAGCAAGACCAAGCAAATAAGTAGAAATAAAATGCATATTTAAAAAGCAATAAAAAGCAAAAGCAAGCAAATAAAGTTACAGATGTAGAATAAGTCTATATTCTTAATTTCATTTTTTAATTGATTGGAAAGCCAGAGCAAACAATAACATTTTAATCCCTGATTTAAATGAGCTGACAGCAGATCTCAGATATTCAGGCAAGGCTTGTTCCACAGGTGGGGAGCATAGAAGGAGGCTTGTCTTTAATAAACTACTCATGCTCAACATGCAAGGTCTTGCTGAATAGGCAACATCTAGTTTTCCCCCTTTACTTAAAGCTCATTTGCCCATCTATCTATCCATCTATTCATCTATCTATCTATCTATCTATCTATCTATCTATCTATCTATCCATCTATTCATCTATCTATCTATCTATCTATCTATCTATCTATCTATCTATCCATCTATTCATCTATCTATCTATCCATCTATTCATCTATCTATCTATCTATCTATCTAATCACTTATACATCATCCACTTTATTTGACATTTCCTTTTATAGCTTAGACTTTTCAGATTTAGGGGGGCTGCCCCTGATATAAATATAAACTACAGCATATCATTATATACTTGTCAGACCTCAGCACTAGTTTAACATTTAATAGGAGTGGGATCATTATCAGCACACTGTCACTGAATCAACAGCTAATTCAGATGAATCATCAGCACCACGGTGGAAACATAGCAGAAAACAATGTTTGCTTTTTGACTGTATAGAGAGAGAGAAAGGAAAAGAAAGGCATCATAAACACCCTACTGTGATTTCAAATAGGCCTGATTGCAATTCAGCACCACCCAGCTTGGACAGCGACATTTACAAATTAACCTACAGGTCATTTACCATGGCAGATAACACAGTGGAAACATCTAGTTTTCCCCATTTACTTAATGCTCATTTGCCCATCTATCTATCTATCTATCTATTTATCTATCTATCTATCTAATAACTAATACATCATCCACTATATTTTACATTTCCTTTATAGCTTAGACTTTTCAGATTTAGGGACGTTGAATATAAACTACAGCATATCATTATATACTTGTTAGACCTCAGCTCTAGTTTAACATTTAATAGGAGTGGGATCATTATCAGCACACTGTCACTGAATCAACAGCTAATTCAGATAAATCATCAGCACCACGACCTTGTAAGATCCAGTGATGGAGACAGCAGAAAACAGTGTTTGCATTTTGACTGTATATAGAGAGAGAAAGGAACAAAAAGGAACAAAAAACACAGTAGATTGCAGCTGCTGGAGTCCTCTGGTTCTTGTTATTTCCATGACTGTTTGGTGTCTCCCTTCCCATGACAGGAGTCGACTCTGCAGAAAGAGGGAGACAATTTAAATGAGCAATAGATAAATAAGTTGAAGTGCATTTTGCATGCAGTGTTTTACCTCCTCTTGTTGCATCTCGGACACACTCTGCTCCACACAGTCCTCCTCATGGCTTCCCTCAGAGCCGGACTCCCCCAGATATACACAGCCGGTGTGCACACAGCGTTCAACCGAGCCATGATGGCGAACACATTGGTGGCCTCGTTCCTAAAAGTCAGCCCTCCTCCCACCGCAAACCTGATGATGATATTAACAAAAGAGGGGCACCACAACACCAAGAAGCTTATCACAACAAACACTATAATCCTCAGTGACTCCTTCTTGCTGTCTCTCTCTGCACTGGGAGGATCTTTCTCCAGCTGATATCTGGCAACAACATACAGTTTGATGGTCATGACCACTTTGGTGAGCACGATGAGCTGGAAGACGACGATGCTGAACACGTACATCTGTATCGCTTTGGAAAGTGGCATCAGGTTCCTGGCGATCAGGTGCGCAAAGCTGTAAAGCCAACAGAAGATGTTGATGCTGATCACGACCTGTCTGCTGATGTAGCGCGTGTAGATGTATGGATGACAAACAGCGAAATAGCGGTCAAACTGTGCGAATAAAAAGGTCATGAAGTTAACTCCGAGAAGAGAAGTTAACATGTTATAAGTTCCATTTCTGGAAGGATATCCTTCCTGCACATCAAACAGACCCAGATAATAGACTGAGAAGCCAACCAGCGTGTCACAGATACTAGTGTTGAGCATGAAGAGAAACCTGTTCTGGAGGCGCAGAGCTCTGGTGGCCAAGATGGTGATGACTACAGGTCCGGCTACCAGAACAGCTGTTGTAGCGAACACAAGCTGGAAGAGAAAGATGAGATAATCCTCAGGACTGTCGAAGTTCACCGAGAGAGGTACTCCTCCTCTTCCTCCTCCTCCTCCTCCAGTCATAGAGGCTGTGGTGTTGTAGGGGAGCATTGTTTGTGCGTAATTCTGAAGTGCAACCTTTATTTTATATGAAGACTGAACAGTGAAGTCATCAGCCTTCATCTCTTGAGATGCTGTGATCTAATGTCGTTTTTTTTACCTTCTAACACCAGCCAGAGAATTTAGTTTACATTAGTTAGTGCTGTCATATGTCCTCATCCTGATGCAACAATATAATCAGTGCTAATAAATGTCATACTGTATCCTTTAATATTAGAAAAGGTTTACTGTTTGTTAATCCTACAGTATACATGTTTCCCAAGTTCTCAGCAGGGTTATTATAGTAAACTAAAACGACAGTAAGCTGTGGAAAATACTTTTAGTAAACTAAAACTAAATAAAACTATACCCTTTAAGAAAAACTAAAACTAAACTGAAGTGAAAAAATAAAAAACTAGAAGTGCACTCGGAGGGCGCAGACCTCCGCCAAGGCAGATTTCATGTATGTCCCCCTGTGGTGGCCTATGGTGTTAATGCAAAGGCTGCGCAGCCTTATTAAAAAAATTCCCGAAACCAAAATCTAATGGATTGTTCATTGTGCCACACCCCACTCCTCCACAAAATGTCATTCAAATCCAACATGGACTTTTGGAGTTATTGTCCAAACGGACAAACCAACCAACAAACCAACAAACCAACAAACCAACAAACCATCAAACCAACAAACCAAAGAACCAAGGCCGGTGAAAACATAACCTCCTTCACCAGCCTTCATCTCTTGAGATGCTGTAATCTAATGTAATTTCTTTTTTTTACCTTTTAACACCAGCTAGAGAATTTAGTTCACATTCGGCTTTTACTCAGCTTTGGTTGTGCTGTCATTAAAAATATGTCCTCATCCTGATGCAACAATATAAAGATAATCAGTTCTAATAAAGGTCATACTGTATCCTTTAATATTAGAATATGTTTACTGTTTGTTAATTCTTCCCAAGTTCTCAGCAGGGTTATTATAGTAAACTAAAACGAAAATAAGCTGTGGAAAATATTTTTAGTATCTAAAACTAAATAAAAACTATATCCTTTAAGAAAAACTAAAACTAAACTGAAGACTGCACCGAGAAGTCACCAGCCTTCATCTCTTGAGATGATGTGATCTAATGTCGTTTTTTTTTTTAACCTTTTAACACCAGCCAATGAATTTAGTTTAGATTAGGCTTTTACTTAGCTTTGGTTGTACTGTCATTAACAATATGTCCTCATCCTGACGCAACAATATAATCAGTTCTAATAAAGGTAATTCTGTATCCTTTAATAATAGAACAGGTTTACTGTTTGTTAATCCTAAAGTATAAATTCTTCCCAAGTTCTAAGCAGGTTTATTATAGTAAACTAAAACGAAAATAAGATGTGGAAAATATTTTTAGTTAACTAAAACTAAATAAAAACTATATCCTTTAAAGGTCCCATATTGTAAAAAGTGAGATTTCCATGTCTTTTATATGATAAAGCAGATTTAAGTGCTATATAAATACTGTTAAATTATCCAAATGCTCAATATACAGAGAAATACACAACAGCCCGTATTCAGAAATTGTGCGTTTGAAACAAGCCGTTAGGATTTCTCTCAATTTGTGATGTCACAAATATACAATATTTAGACCATTACACGGTGTTAAATGTAAACATTCTAAATGTGTCCCAGTTTATTTCCTGTTGCAGTGTATGTAAATAACATCAGCTGACAGGAAGTAAATATGGACCCAAACTGTTGCCAAGCAACGCAATTATGTTGCAATTACGTTGAAATGTACTAAAACTGAGCGTTTCAGACAGAGGGTAAATACAGGTATATTCAGGCAGACAGTACGAGGAAAATAAAGTTTTTTTTAACATTACAGCATGTAAACATGTTCTAGTAGAAACATAAAATACAAGTATGAACCTGAAAATGAGCATGATATAGGACCTTTAAGAAAAACTAAAACTAAACTGAAGTGAAACTATATTGCCTGAGTAAAACAAACTAATAAAAAGTAAAATATATATGATCAAATTCATTTCAGTTTTAGTTCCTTAACTAATACATCAATACCCCCCAAAAAAGGAGACATGAATTTCCATCAACTCGTGTGACCCTGAACCACAGAAATTGAACGGATTGCTTCTCATTGAACACTAAAGCAGCGTGAAGATTAATCATTAAAATGGCCATTCCTACACAATTCTCCAAACATGTATTTTGTATGTATATGTAGCTTCCTCACACATTATACATGACCCTAACAAAAAACAAACTAAAACTATACTGTAAAACACGAAATTAACGTATTAAAACGTATTCAATTATTGTTTTGCTTTTGGAATATGAGTGAAAAAATTATCTTTTCATATTTTTTTTCTAGTCCCCTTTAGTCATCCCTTAACTCAGAATCCTTGCAGTATATGACCGAGTCATGTTAGGTTAAAGTTAGTGGTGGTGTTGTACAGGAGGTATTTTGTTTTTTTGTTTTTGGCCTAAAATGTGGTCAAATTGTGTTATTAATTGGCCTTGGCTTTAAAACCCATATGTCACAACCATAGCATGAAGAGGTCGAAACTCCAACAACACTTAGTGTAGTTTAAAGAACAACTTTATTGTGAGACGAGTGTTTCGTTTGTGGCCTTCATCATCCTGCAACCACACAACCATAGCTTACCATAATATTACTGTTTGCTACAAAGATTATAAAACAACTGTATAACCAGCAAGGCAAGTTTGTTTGTTTTGTTGCACATTTTATACACCAAACAATAACAATTCTAATAATTCAATTAACAACTCTAGTTAAAGTATAAAGATATTATACAAATGTAAGATATTTAAAAAAAAACTTTACAAAGAACAAATGAGCATGACAGCACTGATAATAAATTAGAAATTCTAATCAGAAAATTAACAATTTTGGATGCAGCATGATATGTGTATCTGGGGTGCCACATCTGTATAGTATAGCCTCTCCACAACAACTCAACTCCTACAACTATTTATGTTTTAGCACATTAAACAAATCAGAGGTTGTTACAATAACACTGTAGATTTAAATCTTTATACAGTATGTCTTGATCCCACTCTGACACACTTATTTTAAGGAAGAAATCACATTGCTGATCTTGGCCTTTGTATTGTAAACTGTTCTCAAAACAGGTGTTTTTCCAGGGGCATTTAAGAATGTAGTTAAAAAAGCTTTCAAACATCAGTCAAGCTTGAAATAAAAGTCATGGCCTGAAATAAAGTGTTCAGGAGGCCTACAGTTTGGCTGAACCTTGAAAGACTGAAATGACAAAAAACTGTATCTTCAAAATTTTAAAACTTCTACAAACCTGTGTGGACACTCAAGAAGACAGAAAGAGGAGCTTATTGTCCCTGTGAAGTCTTCCAAATCATCCCGCCAACTCTATCAACTCTATAATAATTATTATTACTTATATTATGTTCGTGAAATTTGACATTCTAGAGTGTCAAAATACTACAGATGAAGACATTGTGTAAAAAAATCGAAAAAGATAAATACTTTTGTAATCCAGCAAAGTATGAAAACCAGACGAAAACATCTGGAGTTGCTGCAGTATTCCGTCACATATGCCGATGATTGTCAACATCTCTTCTTGTCATTTCAGTTCAACAGTTGTCAGATTATAGAATTGCCATTAAATCAGGAAGTTAAATCAAATGCGGTGCCTTGCATTTCATTAGAATTAAAACTTTTTTTAATTTATGTTGTCATGATCTCTAATTTAAAGTTGTAATTTAAAGTAAAATATTGTCTAAAATGATCAAACTTGTCCTGGGTTTAGCTGATATAATAGGCCTCTTTCAGGGCAGAAATATTGACTCTTCATAGCAGGAAAAACACAGGTGTGATAATATTAATAATAATGAACGATAATAATAATAATAATAATAATAATAATAATGATACAAATAATAACACCAATGTGTTTTCCCATTTACATCGTGGTGTATATTCACTGGCAACGTTTTTCGAGCGAAAGAAGTGCAACATTTATGTACCACACATAAATCCTAAATTTATTATTATTATTGATAATATTAATAATAATAATCTAGGCGACCATAATGTTTTCCTCCTAAATGAGTAGTATGTAAACGTAATTTTTAGGAGACAGGGTTGGTCAATAAATCCGATGTACATTATTCACAATTAATGATTTACTTTACATTTAAAATGTCATTGAATGCGTCTTTAAATTACATTTGAAATTCAGTTGAAATAATAATGATAACAACAACAACAACAATAATAACAATAATAATAATAATCACACCAATGCGTTTTTCCATTTACATCGTGGTGTACATTCACTGGCAACGTTTTCCGAGCGAAAGAAGTGCAACATTTATGTACCGCACACAATAAATTCAATATCAAAATCACTTATTCTGACTGTCTAAATTCCAAAGTAATTGAACGTGTCTTTAAGTTAAATCACATGCTGTGCCTTGCATTTCATTAGAATAAAAACTTGAGAATTTATGTTGTCATAATCTCAAATAGCCTATACGTTACTTTTTACTGAATCTGTATCAACATTTAAATGCAACTTGCCAGATATGTTAGTTTCCTCAATATATTGACCAAAAAATAAACTCTAATAATAATCCAGGCGTAATAACGTTTCTTCCTAAATTAGTATCATATAAATGTAATTTTTAGAAGACAGGGTTGGCCAAAAAATCCACAAGCCAGCGCAAAACCAGGGCCCTGAAAATATCTGCCCTGTGAAAGGCCTTTACTGCTGCCGTTCACTTATTTTGTCTGTCTAAAATCAGATGTACATTATTCACAATTAATGTCTTTTAGTCTTTAACCTACATTAGAAATGCAGTTGTGTTTACATAATCTGTGGAGATGCAGCAATCGAGATAAACTCTCTGTGAAGTTTAAACACTCCAGATCAAGTGTTAGTTTGTTATTGGTCCAACTAACCTTTTGGGTTGTTTGCAGCAGCAGATTTTGCTCCACACAGTTTTCCATACGGCCATCCTGAGTGAATGGCTCGCACACAGATAGAGGGACGGAGTACACAGAGCGTTGCTCCTGGATAAGATGGTCATTGGGTTTACAGCGTCATTTTTAATGACAATAAATTTCCCCGTCAGCCAAGCCACAATCAAATAGAGCACGGCTGGGCTCCACAACACTACAAAGAAAAAAACCACCATGACTATGATGAACAAGGACTCTTTCTTACTGTCTCTCTCCGGGCCCGGCGGCTCTCGCAGCAGCTGGTGTCTCGCCACGAAGAGCAACTTGATGGTCATGCCTATTTTCGTGATAATAATCAGCAGCAGACTGATTCTGCTGTATATTGCGATCTCTATGGCTTTAGAAAGAGGCACCATGTGCTTTATAAGCAGCTGACCGTAAACATGCACCCAGCTATACACGTTGATACATATAATCACTCTTGTGGTGATGACGCGACCATAAAAGAATGGATGACACACGGCAAAATATCGGTCAAACTGGGCAAATAGAAACGTCATGATATTAACTCCAAGAAGCGATGGCAAAATGTAATAAGTCCCATTTTTAGAAGGAAAGCCCACATGCACATCAAAGAGAAATTGGTAGAAAATACCACAGCCGGTCATTGTATCACAAATACTTGTGTTCAGCATAAATATAAACCGATTTTGTCTTAAAAGTGCACGGGTCCCAATAATACCACATGCCACGGAACCGGCCACTATCACGGTGCTAGCCCCGGCCAAGATGTGAAATATAAAAATGAAATAGTCCCCTGGACTGTCAAAGTCAAAAGCCAGAGGAATGAGCGTTATGTTGACCGAGAGGATCATGATGGAAGCAGCCCAACCTGAACTGCGACAACAAAAGAGCAGCAGCCCTGTTTTAAAGTTAAGGAGGAGACAATGATCAATGACGTCCCATCGCCCTTTACCCTTGTGATCCATTTATTTTTGAATTATTTTCCATTCAACATTTCTCAACCGATTTCAACGAGTCGATTTATATTCAATCGTCTATGATCTACATGGAGTAACGTTACATTTTCGTTACGATTTTTTTTCTTCCAAAGATTTTGGTGAAAAACTGTTAAATACGTTAACGTCACTGCTTCCGGTTCATGGATCACCGGTCTGTCTTTCGATATGGCGTTCAATTAATTGTTATGTAATGATTAAAAACTAGTACTATCATGTCACATTTATATTATATTTATATTTATAGAATTTTAGAATTTAGAATTTAGAATTTAGAATTTAGAATGTAGAATTCATCAGCTGTTCAAGTGTTCTTTACAAAACGTTTATTGCTTCCATAACATCAGATACGAGATAACGTTCGTTATTGTTAGCTAATCGATATAAGTTAATGTTAGTTTATTGATGTTCATATCTAACATGATATTGTGTTTATAACATGAAATGTACGATACGCATTAAAAGCGATATGTGTCCAATATTGCAAACAATAAAACTGATGGCATGTCTCTTGACCTGTGCCTCCGTCATTTTAGACTGTAATCGAGTCGCCTACTATAATGATGCCAGTTAAACGTCCACCTACAAAGTGCTCTAAAAGCAAAACAAAATGCCGTCCGTTCTATTGTTATATTTAATGTCTCTACCAAAATGGCCTGTGTTGAACAATAAAAATATTATAAATATGCATACTATTATAACTGTTTACTGACTTGCTTATTTAACATTTTTGCCCGGCTGCTTCCCAGAGGAGCATTAGGTGGGCGATGGATATAAATGGAAGTTAGAAAAATCCAGCACACAGACTTTGAGAGCAATCTCAAACTTTTTCATGTCAAGGACCTTCGAAGGATGTAAACTAGACAACAGACCATGGTGTATAAGACGTTGTGCCCTGTGCTGTTGCCCTGCGTGTTAGTAAATAGCCTACAACTACATTAAACTCTGTTTATGTCATGCTGCTAGCACTACTAGCTACTGGCCGATAACCGGTTGTTTGGAAAACAGAGAGGCCTCTTTCACGGCAGGAATTATTATAATTATTGTTACTTGTATTATTTACATGACATCCTCCAGTGTCAAAATACTACAGATGAAGACATTGTGTAAAAATCTTACTTTACTACTACTGCAGCATCACCTGATGCCTCTTATTGTCATTTCAGTTCCACAGTTGTCAGCTTATAGAATTTCCATTAAATCAGAAAGTCAAATCAAATGCTGTGCCTTGCATTTCATTAGAATAAAAACTTGAGAATTTATGTTGATATAATCTCAAATTGTAAGATAAAAACTATTGTCTAAAATGATCAAACTTGTCCTGGGTTTAGCTGATGGTTTTCACGGCAGAAAAGTTGACTCTTCATTGCAGGAAAAAACACAGGTGTAATAATATTAATAAGAATGAACAATAATAATAATAATAATAATAATAATAATAATAATAACAATAACACTAATGTGTTTTCCCATTTGCATCGTGGTGTATATTCACTGGCAACGTTTTTCGAGTAGTGCGAACAGTGCAACATTTATGTAAACCATACCTATATTATTATTATTATTATTATTATTAACAATAATAATAATAATAATAATAATAATAATAATAATAATCTAGGCGACCATAATGTTTCCTCCTAAATTAGTAGTATGTAAATGTCATTTTTAGGAGACAGGGTTGGTCAGAAAATGATTCTATTGTCGTTATCTCTCCCTCCAGGAAATAGACGACACCGTGGTTCTTCTGTTACTGATGGATTTAATAACTTATTAATTGCACCTCAGTCAATATCACCGTCATCAAATCCACCGTCGCATCACACACAAACTGTAACATGCTATGGTAAATATAATCTACAAAACAAAACACTAAATAAACATATTTCACTGGCTGTACACAGCCGAGGGGGATTAAGTCCACTTGAAGATCGTTTTTTTTTTTCAAATGCAATCATCTTAAACTTAAACTTAAACTTTTCAGCGGAGAATAAAATCGATCGGTTGCTTTACGTCTTTTAGAGGGAAAATGCCACAACTAAATGTGTCCCCGCACAGACTTAAACATAGTTCCTAGTGTTAATACAAACAACTCAATTGCATACATAACATTATGTAAACAAACATATAAAATAATGTCATACATAATTACGGAAGTTAAAGTCATATTCAATGTCTCTACCGAAATGGCCTGTGTTGAACAATACAAATATTATAAATGCATACTATTATAATTATTTACTTACTTATTTATTTATAAGTTTATTTATTTATTAAACTTTTTTTGCCCAGCTGCTTCCTAGAGGAGCATAAAGTGAGCGATGGACATAAAAGGAAGTTAGAAAAAAATCCAGCACACAGATTTTGAGAGCAATCTCAAACTTTTTCATGTCAAGGACTTCCACAATAGATATACAATAGACACACAGATAGTACACAGACCAGGGTTGTATAAGAGGTTGTGATGTTTACGCTTCATGGCAAGAAAAATACAGGTGTAATAATAATAATAATAATAATCTAGGCAACACAATGTTTCCTCCTAAATTACTAGCATATTCCTAATTTTTAGCAGGGTTGGCAAAATAAATCCGATGTACATTATTTACTATAAATGATTTACTTTACTTTTAAAATGTCATTGAATGCTTCTTTAAGTTACATATGAAATGCAGTTGTGTTTTCATATTCCGTGGAGACTCTGTAAAGTTTAAACACTCCAGATCAAGTGTTAGTTTGTTATTGGTCCAACTAACCTTTTGGGTTGTTTGCAGCAGCAGATTTTGCTCCACACAATTTTCCACACGGCCATCCTGAGTGAATGGCTCGCACACAGATAGAGGGACGGAGTAAACAGAGCGTTGCTCCTGGATAAGATGGTCATTGGGTTTACAGCGTCGTTTTTAATGACAATCAATGTCCCCGTCAGCGAAGCCAGAACCATATAGAGCACGGATGGGTTCCACAACACTACAAAGAAAAAAACCACCATGACTATGATGAACAAGGACTCTTTCTTACTGTCTCTCTCCGGGCCCGGCGGCTCTCGCAGCAGCTGGTGTCTCGCCACGAAGAGCAACTTGATGGTCATGCCTATTTTCGTGATAATAATCAGCAGCAGACTGATTCTGCTGTATATTGCGATCTCTATGGCTTTAGAAAGAGGCACCATGTGCTTTATAAGCAGCTGACCGTAAACATGCACCCAGCTATACACGTTGATACATATAATCACTCTTGTGGTGATGAAGCGACCATAAAAGAATGGATGACACACGGCAAAATATCGGTCAAACTGGGCAAATAGAAACGTCATGATATTAACTCCAAGAAGCGATGGCAAAATGTAATAAGTCCCATTTTTAGAAGGAAAGCCCACATGCACATCAAAGAGAAATTGGTAGAAAATACCACAGCCGGTCATTGTATCACAAATACTTGTGTTCAGCATGAATATAAACCGATTTTGTCTTAAAAGTGCACGGGTCCCAATAATACCACATGCCACGGAACCGGCCACTATCACGGTGCTAGCCCCGGCCAAGATGTGAAATATAAAAATGAAATAGTCCCCTGGACTGTCAAAGTCAAAAGCCAGAGGAAGGAGCGTTATGTTGACCGAGAGGATCATGATGGAAGCAGCCCAACCTGAACTGCGACAACAAAAGAGCAGCAGCCCTGTTTTAAAGTTTTTTTTAAGAGGAAGAGACAATGATCAATGACGTCCCATCGCGCTTTGCCCTTGTGATCCATTTTTATTTTTGAATTATTTTCAATTCAAACAACAATAGAAAAAAAAACTACAGAAGTTAAGTGACCTTTTGTATTGATTAGAAAGATTATAGCTATTAAAGTTGAGCCTCCTGCCACCACAACCATCAAGGCCCGTCTTGTGGAGGAGAAATCATATTAACAACAAGAATCCGGAGCTGACCGAGGTCATGAACCTGCGGCTGCCAGCGGAGCTGTCCGCGGTGCTCCACTGCACAAAAACAAGTTGACATAATAAGTTTCTGCAAACAACAGACACGTTGAATAGCGCCGTTTTTTTTGTTTGTTTGTTTGCATTTGGTCAGAACAAGTGACGTAGTAGAACGAACGAAGCGCAGATTAAGTGACGTAATATATCGAACGTTGAAAGTCTAGTGACAAACAAAGAACGTAGAAGAAGTGAAAGTCAATGTATACGTTCCATTGGAACGTTGTATTACAACGTTCCATCTCAACGCCAGCGCCCAGCAGCAGAGCTTCGCCTCGGCGGTTTTGGACTGTAATCTGTTCTGTAACAGAATAATGACATTAGCATCACACATAAACTGTGCTACGAAACAAATCACTAAATAAACATATCTCGCTGGCTACACACAACCGAGGAGGAATGAGTCCACTTGAACACTGTTTCTTCAAATTCGGGCAATGCAATCATCTTAAACTTAAACTGAAACTCAAACGTGGTCGAGTATGATTAAACAGCATATAGCAACAGTAAATTCAGGCCTGGGTGGGTTTAGAAATTAAAACAAAAAAACTGCGGGATATATTCTACTACTGTATGTGATCAATTAACCTCAAATGTTGATATCGTCTGTCATGGCATAAATAATTCAAATGTTTATTTTAACAGTATTTTACCCGTAATGGAGAGTTGCATGAGCAAAATGCCATCCGAACTTAAGTATAAGACACTGAATACAGGGGAATAACAGGCTCTCATAACCTGCAATGTTAACACCTGGATGAACATGAGTTTACCAGTAAATAAAACACAATCCATATTCCAAATTCAAGCTAAGCAATACAGGGGGGTGTTAAAGAAAAGGGTGATCCGAATGTTTTATTTTATTCTGTTATGACAAATATGACAGGTGGGTTTCTTTTTTTTTTCATATACTTTATTTTTTCCCTTTTTTCGAGGTTGTTTTCATATATGCAATTTTACGATTCGTAAATAGTTTATAAACAATTTTTTTTAAATACTGAGCTTATAGATGAACTCATTACGTACACTAGAGAAAACAACTTCAACATTCAAAATTGAAATTAAATTAAGAAAAGAAATAATAATAATAAAAATAAAGAATAGAATATAGAACCCCCCCCCTTCAAAAAACAAAACAAAACAAAACAGGCGTGTTTCATGTGCAAAACATCGATTCCAAATGAAATGTCAGATTTAGCGCTCTTAGCCCCACACAGCCCTCGAAACATGCAGCAGTGGCACACACACACACTGTCCTCTCCTCATCCCAAACACAGTCCATATTTCACATTTGACTAATCCCCACGCAAAAAAGGTCCAACTGCGCAATCTGTCGAGTGCGTTTTGTTTCAGTCATTTTACATAATGAACATTCAGATGTGATTGAAACACGTGTCACTTTTACGTCATCAGCGCCATTTAATCCTTTCTCCTTATGATACCTTATGATGATGATGATGCTGGCTGCTTCTTCATTCCATCAAAGTTAAAGCCAATTCTGAAACAGAGAGACAGGATGGAAGAGAGAGAGGGAGTTGCGGTAATTGTTTTACATAATATTTCTTATTAACATTGGACAAGTAGAACAGATAGGCCTTAGATATAAAACAGTGCGTAACGTGCGCATTACAGCCAAACAGTTACATTTAAAATCAAGTTCACGGCCACTCTCACCTCGCCAGACTTAAACATAGTTCGTATGTGTTAATACAAATAACTCAATTGCATACATAACATTATGTAAACAAACATATAAAATAATGTCATACATAATTATGGAAGTTAAAGTCATATTCAATGTCTCTACCGAAATGGCCAGTGTTGAACAATACAGATGTTATAGATGCATACTATTATAATTATTTACCTACTTACTTATATATTTATTAAACTTTTTATTGCCCGGCTGCTTCCTAGAAGAGCATAAAGTGTGCGATGGACATAACAGTTTTTAAAGCTAGTCACATGTCAAAGACAATTTTTGGAACAGTAATGCAAAACAGCACTTTATTATGGACATAAATGCACTTTTCTCTGCTGCTAAACACGACTGCAAATTGGGTGTATGACTGCAAATTGTATGAAATTGTGTCTGAAACGTTTACTAATTTTATTCTTCTATTGTTATTTTTAGGTATGTTCATTTTAATACTTATTTATTCTATCCTTTTTAATGCACTGACGGGAGCTGGGAGAAACGATATTTCGTTTCCTTCTGTGTATGCAAATACTCAGTGAAATGACAATAAAGTGAATCTTGAATCTTGAAATGGAAGTTAGAAAAAAAATCTAGCACACATATTTTGAGAGCAATCTCAAACTTTTTCATGTCAAGGACCTCCAAAATAGATGTACAATAGACACACAGACGGTACACAGACCAGGGATGTATAAGAGGTTGTGATGCTTACGCTTCATGGCAAGAAAGGGCCACTCTCACCTCGCCCTCCTGCAGGTGCAGATCCTCCTCCACCCTGTTCTCCAGACGGCCTCCCGCAGCGCCGGACTGCCCCAGATGTACACAGCTGGAGTCACCAGTGCGTTCATGCGCGCCATGGTGGCGAACAGGTTGGTGGCTTCATTCCTGGACCTCAGACCTTTCCTCGTCAGCTGTCTCACAATGATATTAACAAAGGACGGACACCACAGAGCCAAGAAGCAGATCACCACAAACACAATGATGCGCAGCGACTCCTTCTTGTTGTCTCTCTCCGCGCTGGGCGCCTCTCTCACCAGGTGGTTCCTGGCAATCACATACAATTTAACAGTCATCAACACTTTAACGAGCACTATAATCTGCAGAGTCATCACACCGAACGCGTTTATTTGAGCCGCCTTCGAAATGGGCACCATGTTCTGCACCGTGAGGATGGAGTAGGTGTAGATCCAACAGAACGCGCAGATTCCAATAACGAAAGAGCGCGTAATGTAGCGATTGTAGAAGAATGGATGGCACACGGCGAAGTAGCGGTCGAACTGCGCGAAGAGGAAGGTTAACACATTGACACCGAGAAACGAGGGTAGAATGTAGAACGTTCCGTTTCTGGAGGGGTAGCCCTCTTGGACGTCAAAGAGGCCGAGGTAGTAGGCCGAGAAGCCGGTCAGAGTGTCACTGATGCTCGTGTTCAGCATGAATATGAACCGGTTCTGGCCTCGCAGAGACCGAGTGGAGGAGATCCCGATGACCACCGAGCCGGCGACCAGCACGGCGCTGGTGGCGAACAGAATGTGGAAGATGAAGATGAGGAAGTCCTCCGCAGTGTCGAAGTCCACCGACAGAGGGACGGTGGCGTTCAGGAGGAGAAGCATCCTGGAGGCTCCACCAGAAGTACGAGCACACATTATATTTATAGATGCTCAGATAGATCTCTAAAGGGCAGAGGCTCAAGTGACATGTTTAACAGAACAGACGCATGTCAGACATATGGAGGCCTAATCACAACAGGTCCCAGGGGTGTTTGGTGATGGTAATAAACAAGATGATCACCAGTGGCTTGTTTGTGCGTCCTGTGGTTTCCATAACACTTTCACAGTGGTTTGGAAGAAATTGTATTTGGTTCACCATCTGACTCTCATAAAGTTCATATTGTTATTCATAACGAAAAAATCCAGCAGGTATTTTCATATAAATATTTGGGAGTAATGATAGACCATCTGTTATCTTGGAAAGACCACATTGAATTTGTCTGTAAAAAGACCACCTCAGGTCTTTTGGGGCGAGTAAACAAATTCTTCTTTTGTTTTTTACTTCTGTGATTATGAGTGTTCTACAGTATTGTTATACTACATGGTTCAAGAGTTTGTCCACTACTTTAAAGTCAAAACTGCTTCATCAAATGAAAATCTGCTCAAAGATTGTAGGTCAGCCCCTTGAGAAACTCTATGAATCAGCCTATCATAATAACATCTTAAGGCTGGCTAACACCATCGTCTCTGACCCCAACCATGTTTTGAACAGTGAATATTAATTGTTACCATCAAATTGGAGATACAGGGTTCCACGATTTGATAAAGTTAGACTGAAGCTCTCTTTTGTACACCAGTCAATCCTAAAACTAAATGTGGAGCCTAATCCCAGATTAAATGTACGTTGAAGGGCCCTGAATATCGTCTTCTGTGATTGTAATGTTTAAATGTATGTATCCTTGTTTTCTTGTCTTTGTCCTTTCTGTGATGTTGCAAATGGAGCTGCTGTGATGCAAAACAAATTTCAGACCTGTTTGACAATAAAGTATTATCGTATTGTCGTATTGTCTGTCTGAGGTCTACAGGGTGACCAAGGAAAACTTTTATCAAGTTTTTATCACTTTTGTTCAACGCCTTCACTTTCCCCTCTGCTACATCTTCAGAGTAAAAACTTAATTAGCTTCTAAATTAAGTCAAGGCAACTTTATAGCACATTTCAAAAACAGATGCAAAGAAAAGCAATAAAGGTCCCATATTGTAAAAAAAATTGATTTTCATGTCTTTTATATTATAAAGCAGGTTTAAGTGCTATATAAATAATGTGAAAGTATCAAAACACTCAATCCATGGAGAAATACACACAGCCCGTATTCAGAAACTGTGCGTTTGAAACAAGCTGTTAGGATTTCTGTCCATTTGTGATGTCACAAATCTACAATATTTAGACCATTTCACAGTTTTATATGTAAACACACTAAATGTGTCCCACTTTATTTCCTGTTGCAGTGTATGTGAATGACATCAGCTGACAGGATGTAAACATGGACCCAAGCTGTTTCCTAGCAACGCAATTCCATTGTAATTCCGTTGAAATGCACTAAAACGGAGCGCTTCAGGCAGAGGGTAAATACAGGCATATTCAGACAGACAGTATGAGAAACATAATGTTTTTTTTTAACACTAAAACATGTAAACATGTTCTAGTAGAAACCCAAAATACAAACATGAACCTGAAAATGAGCATATGTCCCCTTTAAACAATAAGCAATAACAAATGGATTAGAGCAGAACTACAGTGCAGTAATAAGTTGTAAGTTGCACCAAATGCAACAAAGGAAATAAAAGTATAGTAGAGAAACCAATCAATCAATGGAACAGGAGAACAACAGAGTGTATGTTTTGTATTTGAAAGTGGCCACGGTAGTTGGGGAGCATGTGAGAGCATTTAAGTTGGTTCCATCTGTGTGCAACATAAAAGCAGCCTCACCCTGTTTTTGTAATATAAACCTTGATGTTTCTTGGTAATGAGAACTCTGCAGGGCCGTCTAATTCAGGGACTCTCAAAGTTTTTGGGGCCAGGGACCCATACAGGGACTCCCTCATAATCATAGCTCTGATTAAGCATAATGCTCACTACCATTTGTACTCTTAGATGCCATTGGAACTATTTGTATTCTAAAACTAATCAACCTAACTCCTTCAGACCTGTTTCATAGTGATAAACAGACACAATTAAATTTGAATCGTGTTAAGATAAGATGAGATAATACTTTATTAGTCCCACAGCGGGGAAATTTGCAATGTTATGGAAAGCTAATACACTTATATACCTTTAAACAGAGGGCTATTTTATTCAAATTGCATTTGGACTCAACTTGACAGCATTTATGGCCTACATTTCAAGTCATTGATCTTAAAAGCTTTCAAAAAATGAACAGTTGTAAGTCCTAATAAAGCCAGACGTTTAAATTTACCAGTCTAAAGCTGACTCTCATTTAAGTGCTTCAGATTCAAAATAATGGACTTATTGCTGTGTGTCACAATCATATCAGACTTTCTATTGGCTCAAAGCTAACGTGGGTGGGAGTAATGGACACAATATGCTTGTTTTATTGGTGCAAATGATCCCCATGTGTAGATATGCACTTTTTTAGGATACAGAACAGTTTTATCATTTATAGCAAATGATTTTGCTAACAGAGTGCCAAAGACCCCTCGGGGTCTCCGGACCCCACTTAGAGAATCACTGGTCTAAGTCATATAGGCCTTCCCTTTATTACGACACAGTTGAAATGCAGAATGATTCAGTTTTGCCATCTGTAACCAGTTATTAACTAATGATCATAGCTGCATGGGTATGAAGTGCTCGTTTGAATCAACAAACGTACCAACACATGTTGCTTGGATTATAACAACATGAACTCACAATAGACACTTCTTTTAATTCAGGTACATTTTGCCCAAAGTTTAATGAAAGTTTCCAAATAAATGAGCATTAATCACCTGAAGGCCTCTTCATTAAACTCATTTGCTCGTTTTTATTGCTTCAGTACATGAAGGTCCCTGTGAGTCATTGAATCATTTGATCTCTGAGAACTTTCACCAGACAATATCTGACTAAAGTCAATGCGCTTTTCAACCACTAGAGGGAGCAATAACTAATATTTTAAGGCCAAAAGACTTCTCTCTGCTGTTGGCAATGATCTCTAATCTTGCAGAGATTCTGTAAAGTTCAGTCCAAATGAATATATTCAGTATATGCAGTGTAGTGAATCCTACTGAGTTTCTCTCATAAACTGGTTCTCACAGTGGACATCATGATGTAGAAATGCATTTGGTTCACTGAAGTTTTCTCTTCAAGTCCTATCAGATCAGTGATAAACACACACTTGAAATAAAATCAGTGTAATTGAAAGAGTTGATAATAAAGCAGTGATAGAAATGCATTAACCTTAGACACAAACATGCATTTGACAAAATCCTTTTCTTGCCCCAGACTATTGGATTAGAAGCTTGTCTGTCTGAATGAAGACATGTGGACACATGCTGTTGTTGATGGAGCATCCAGACACTAAACATGAGCAATCTCCAGCAGCTGTGAGTACTAGAAATGTTGTGTTTTATTTACATGTTTCAGTCAACTACTTAACTCTATATAGATTCATAATTAGCCCTGTTAGAGAGGGTGTATGCAACTTTTAGACAAGCTCAGTACAGACAGGTTAGGGGAGATACGTCTTATTAAAACTGATAGTTCGGTATTGTTCTATTTATGGCCCAAAAGCAACAAATCAAACCTCAGTTTGAGAGCCCCAACTTTGGAAACCACTTGCACAACACAAAGATTAGAGAAAAAAGAAAAGTTCAAGATTATAGCAAGTTAAATAATTATATCGTTCTACTTTCTTTCTTGTGACCTAAAACTTTTAACAAGCACTAAGTTTCAGAGGCTGATGTCCACTACTATATGCTTCTGTTTCTGAAGTGCTTTCATAAAGTCAAAGTGCTTTAGATTAAAGAGGTCAAACAACTTAAAGGTCCCATATCATGCTCATTTTCAGGTTCATACTTGTATTTTATGTTTCTACTAGAACATGTTTACATGCTGTAATGTTAAAAAAAACAACTTTATTTTCCTCGTACTGCCTGTCTGTATATACCTGTATTTACCCTCTGTCTGAAACACTTAGTTTTAGTGCATTTCAACAGAATTGCAACGGAATTGTGTTGCTAGGCAACAGTTTGGGTCCATGTTTACTTCCTGTCAGCTGATGTTATTTACATACACTGCAACAGGAAATAAACTGGGACACGTTTAGAATGTTTACGTTTAAAACCGTGTAATGGTCTAAATATTGTACATTTGTGACATCACAAATGGACAGAAATCCTAACGGCTTGTTTCAAACGCACAATTTCTGAATACGGACTGTGTGTATTTCTCCGTATATTGAGCATTTTGATTGATTTTGGCCGGCCTCTCCTTCTTTTGCCTTGTGGGTTCCATCTAAGGGCCTGCCTGGTGATGCTGGTACTCGGTTTCCGGATTGTGTGGCCAATCCATCCCCATCTCCTTCTCCTGATCTCTTCTTCATCAGGTTGTTGACCTGTTCTCTGCCAAAGATCATTGTTGCTGGTTTGTTAATTGGTTTGTTGCCCATGCTAAAAGTCTTCTGTCCTCAAAGCCAGAGGGAGGCTGTTCTGATAAACTGATAAACATGCACTGAGAAATTGTGCCAAAAGGTCAATAAGTTGTTGACCTCTGTGTGTTTTCATCAAAAGCTTGTTGACTTGTTATCCATGGACATTAAAGTCACCCAGGTGGTCTCCTCCCTACATAGATAAGAGCAGAGGTAAACCCTCCCACTTGCACCAAATAAAGATTAAAGAATAAAGAAAAGTTAAAGATTATAGCAGGTTACATAATTATAGTCTTTTCTACTTTCTTTCTTGTGTCCTAAAACCTTTAACGAGCACAAAGTTGCAAGAGGTTACTAATAAATGTTATTGTTTATGAAGTGGTTTCATAAAGTCAAAGTGCTTTAGATTAATAGAGATTGCCAAAGGTGATTCATAATCAAATGGTATTTTAGTTGCAATAACAGATTCTAGTTAAAAACAAGGCTAAATAGATTGGTTTGTTGCACAAAAGGCTGCTTTCCTCAGAGCCAGATGGAGGCTGTTCTGTTTTATATAAAAAAAGTACTGAAGTCAACTGAAACTGATAAACATGCACTGAGAAATTGTGCCAAAAGGTCAATAAGTTGTTGACCTCTGTGTGTTTTCATCATGAGCTTGTTGACTTGTTCTCCATGGACATTAAAGTCACCCAGGTGGTCTCCTCCCTACATAGATAAGAGCAGAAGTAAACCCTCCCAGCTGCGCAGTCACACAGCTGCATGCTGTCAGCTCTCTTTCTGCTGTGCCATGAAGACCTGAACACTCTGTTGTTGCTAACACTTGTTTTCTCTGCTCCGATGAGTAACAGCAGCCTGCAGGGTTGGTCTCCTGTGCTGCCTCTCACAAGCTTCGGCAATGTGATGATGTTTCTTTTCAACATCCTCCTGGCTGCGACCATCATCTTCCTCAACGTGTCCGTGTCTCTCTCCATCCTGCTGAACAAGGCGCTGCGCAGCGAGAACCGCTTCATGTACATGCTGAGCACCTGCTTGAGCGACATCTGCACCGGCGTGTCCTACTATTACGCAGGTGTCCTCGACGTGAGGGACAACTTCAGCTCACCTACGAGAACCTTCTACATCGCGCACACGTTTCTAGGGCTGTCTTACATGGCCATCCTGGCCGCGCAGGCAGATAGGTACCACGCGGTGGTGTCACCTTTTAAATACTCCCAGAGGATGAGCAGAAACAAAACCCTGCTGGTCATCTTCTCCTACTGGCTCTATGCGTTCCTCATCGTGGCCGTGAACAACGTGGTCACAGTCGGGGTGGCCAAACAGGTCACCAGCATAGGCACGTTTGCGGGCAACATATTCACAGTGATCATAATGATAGGGCTGAACATCAGGCTGTTCATGATAGCTAGGTTCCAGCTGGAGAGAGAGCCTCCTTCAGAGGAGAGAGACAGCAAGCGCTCCTCGGTGTATCTCATCTTGGTGGTGGCTGTGTTCTTCTTAGGCACGTGGCTTCCTATATTCTGTCATGTTGTGGCATGCAATTTCTTTCGTTCGAAATGTCATACCTTTAAGAATGAAGGCACTGACCCTATTCGCATTTTGCCCCGAGTTAACGCAGCCCTGACTCCCATCCTGTACATCAGAGGATGCTCCGGACTCAGGGTGACGCTGCTCAGCAGAGTGTGGAGACGCTGCTGTAGAGGAGCAGGAGCAGGAGGAGCAGGAGGAGCAGGAGGAGGTGGTGAGAGGGTGATGACACGCAGTCGGCGCCTTGGTGTTATCCAAAAATGATTTTACGCATCACATCCAAAGGTTTTACGCATCACACCCAAAGGTTTTACGCATGCACCCCAGCCCAGAATCACCTTAGATGCTGCAGAAAATGGATTTATTATGTTATCAAGCATGCATGCACGGTTACACTACAGGGGTACAGTTAGCCAAATGTTTTATGACTTTGTACTGTTTATGTTCTTTTTTTTTGTTGGTTCTTGCTTGAAATTCTTTACCTCGCTCTCCTTGTTGGAGGAGAAGGAAGAGGAGCAGGAGGTGAGAGGGTGATGACACGCAGTCGGCGCCTTGGTGTTATCCAAAAATGATTTTACGCATCACATCGAAAGGTTTTACGCATCACATCCAAAGGTTTTACGCATCACGTCCAAAGGTTTTACGCGCACCCCAGCCCAAAATCACCTTATAGATGCTGCAGAAAATTGATTTATATGTTATCAAGCATGCACGGTTACACTGCAGAAGTACAGTCAGACAAATGTTTTATGCATTCACACCCCAGCCCAGAATCCCCTTATAGATGCTGCAGAAAATGTATTTATTATGTTATCAAGCATGCATGCACGGTTACACTGCAGAGGTACAGTTAGACAAATGTTTTATGACTTTGTACTGTTAAATGTTCTTTTTTTCTGTTGGATCTTGCTTGAAATCCTTTACCTCGCTCTCCTTGGTGGAAGAGCAGGAGGAGGAGGAGGAGCAGGAGGTGAGAGGGTGATGACACAGTGTCGGAACCTTGGTGTTATCCAAAGATGATTTTATGCATCACATCCAAATGTTTTATGCATTCACCCTCCAGCCCAGAATCACCTTATGGTTAATAAGAAGTCATACTTCTTCTGCTGTGAGCAAACAGCATTAAGAGTTGGGCATGTTTTCAGATTTTAGACTTATCACATGCTGTATATAAAGTATTTTGCTCGATAATAATAGTTTCATCCATGCAGCTGGCTCAGATTAAACTTGAAAATGAAGGAGGGAGACTTCTGGTCTGATATTTGTTATGAAGGTTTGTGGTTGCTGCAGAAAACGGATTTATATGTTATCAAGCATGCAGGGTTACACTGCAGGGGTGCAGTTAGACAAATGTTTTATGACTTTGTACTGTTAATGTTCTTTTTTTTGTTGGATCTTGCTTGAAATTCTTTACCTCGCTCTCCTTGTTTATCCTGTGCCACTTTGAACTGTTACACACCCAATCCCTGCGGCTTCATTTCAATAGTTGGATGGTTTAAATCAATGCCAACAGAAACAAACTTTAATCACTATCATCATTATTAATGCAGCCAGCTGTCAATCACCGAGGACAAGTTCAGGCTTTCCTAAATGTTCCATCATGACTGTTTGTACACCTGATTATTTCCATTGATCCACTGATTTTCCACAAAATGCTTTGTCTGAATGTCTGAATGAAGGAAGAAACTGATGGAAGTTACAAATGAACACAGATCCTGTGGTGTATTTTGTTCTTTTTTTTATACTACATATTCCAATAAGTAAACATTAAAGGTCATCAATCATAGAAACTTAACTGTGCCAGCTTTTTGTAATTACCTTCAGGCATGTTCCTTTTAATCGTCTTTATTTTGCGATTCTATTAATAAGGTTCCTTGTTGGAGACAATTAAATGTCAAATATGCAAAGGACAAAGTGTGTCGACACCTTTATTATTACATGTTCTGATGAGCCTCCACCATCTCTCCAGATACTGCACTGGTGTGATTTCTGACACCTTCATTAAATAGATTTTTTTGCCGTGGTAAATGTTAACCTTTTGTCATTTATCACGTTTACCTTATAGTGTTGTTTTCTGTGACTGATCCTCAGCTTCAGGAAGAGGTGATAATAACACAGAAACACATGCACCGCGTCTAAGCACCTCGATTATGCAACACAGAGGATGCATTTTCCTCTCCAACCACAGCGTGTCAGAAGAGCACTTTGGCACAGAGCCATATAACTCCATATCAGTGGAATGTGAACCATAAACATAAAGCATGGCAGATTAAACTGATACTCTATCTGGATCGACCTGTGTCTCCTCAGCACCTCACAGGCGATGGGCAAGAATATTCATTATGAGCTGCTGCAGCCATCATCAAAGTAATGTCACTGATAAGAGGTCCAGTAAATGGCATGTAGGTGAAACCCCATCATGCATCCTGTTTCCTATTGGCTCAGGGCAGGTCTGTGGGTCCTTTGGGTTGAGAGGAGGAGCCAACACATCGTCACACTTCCGCACATCTGGTGCCCAATTTTTGAACCAGAACCATCTCTCTCTCTCTTTCTTTCTTTTTTCTGCTGATACCTGTAAATCATTCCACCATCTATCATGTTTAGATCCGTTTGAACTCAAATTTAAAGTCTCAAGTTACAATTATTATCATAAGTCCAACTGATGAACTAGTTTCAGAATAAACAGGGTTGGTTTGATGCAGTTTTATGGTGATTGCGCATTAAATAATTGCATATATGTCTACTATAAGACTCTATAAGAAATATAGTGCACACTGCAAAAAATATCTTATTACTTAATGTGCATAAGTGGAACGAGCCTTTTCTATTTAAACCCAATAAAATCGTACAGTATAATTTAATTACCTTGTGATTCAAACTTGATTAGAACATTTGCTATCATGAAATCAACATTGTCACTTTATGTTAATTAATGGCCTTCTGACACTTTATTGTGTTTTGGTGAAACTGTACTCCAAACCAGCAGGTTTCGCCCACGCCCTCTCATTAACAATGATTAGTGCCATTATGAATGAATGAATGAATGAATGAATGAATGAATGAATGAATGACAGACTTTATTTTGGACATAAAATAAATAAAAACAGATACAAAATAATAAAAAACAAAACAAGAGTAATAGTGTCCGAAAAGGACTATAGGTAGAAGTAAAACTTATATGTCCCTACCCCTTTCACACTTCTCTTCTAATAACTCATATATATCATAGAATGATAATATAATATAATATATAAACTATCCCAGGTTTATTAACATCCCAAATTAAATATATGAACAGCATCCCCAAGTTTATTTACAACCCACATATCCATCCGGAGTTAAAAAGTAGATATAAACCAAAACCTTATCACAATTCTTCCTCAACCTATACCTCCCTAAAATATATTTTGTTGTATAGCTTTTTAAAGTGATTTATATTTTTAGCTCATCACCTAACCCATTCCACAAATCCACCCCACAGACTGAAACACACATACTCTTTCTTTGTTGTACGAACACAATGCTTTTTAAAATTCAATTTCCCTCTTATTATTCTTTAAGCAGAGAAGCAGAATTACGCAAAATAACTTGCAAAGCTGGACATTTTTTGCAGAGTAGAGCTGCATTGAGCGCTATAGGAGCATATGGCTGAGTCGTGCAGCTGGGAGAAGAAGAAGAAGAAGAAGAAGAAGGCCTAACCAACCAGTGTGAACATATATCCCTCCCTCTGTCTGTCTCTCTCTCTCTGCCATCTTGCAGGTAACCAGGGTCCTGTGGCTGAGAAAGTGGCCAAACCCTCCACAAACCCTCCCACAGTGGGATGTTTTCTCTGCTGCACTCTGGGCTGGTTTCTATTCAAATGTGGGTCAGGGGTGAGGAAGCCTAACGTCATAAGCTTGCAACATGGCGTCCTGAAATGCTGTGAGATGAGCAAGAGGATGGTAAAGAACGCTTGAGAACGATCCTACCGATGTAATAAGGTATTTATCACAAATCATTTCTCTTATTTCGAGGTGGATAGTGAATGCGCAACTGGGCTGCTTTCGCTTGGCGTTTTGTCTTTTCTCCCAGCTGCTGCTGCAAGGATCGGGTTGGTGTTTTTTTCCACGTCGTGCCAACAAAAAAAGGGGCTCTGCTGGTTTGCCTGTTTCTGGCTCTTTACCAGCTCTGCTTGGCACGCCGAGAAAAACCCCTCCGCATTATTTCCTTCTAGTTTATCGCATCGTACTTTGGAAACCGCAGATAAACGACAATTGTTGCAAAATGTTGCAAATTTGCAAATGTTGCAAATGCAAATGTTGCAAATGCCCCCACGGGACGAGTGTGTACCAGATATTCACCAGGCTGGCAAAGCAGCAGCACATTATAGGCGACAGAAAAGAAACCACTAAACGACTCGTCGCTTTAATGTTTCTAATTTTCTCTATTTTTTATAACCCAACAATGCATTGTTTACCAAAATGAAGCATAATGAGCTGAAGGTTTCAATTAAATCATCCCATCTGTGATCGTGTGATCATAACATTGACTTTGTTATTAAAAAGCAACTTAACGTGTAAAAAGCAACTGATTCTGCAGGTTTTACGCACAGTATGATTATAAAGATGATACAGCCAGATACATATGATGTAACCTGCCATTGTTTATATGTAGGTTAAGCCACCTTGGTCTTAGGTAGGGCTAATTAAAATGATTTAACAGGATTGACTTGCATAAACAATGTAGACGCAGCTGCTTTCTGGTTTTGTCTTGTAAACGTGAGTTGTATATCCAGGCTGTCGATGCAGTAGATGTCTTTATATAGGTGGGCTATACTGCTACACATCGACCATCTTTGTGATGGGCTACACTGTGGATGTAACGTTACACTGGACCAAAAAACTGCTTTATAGAAGCAGTGTTGCATGATATCCAGGTGTTTCATTATTATTATTATGTAAAAAGCAACATAAGAAGCCACATCAGTGTGTTTTAATATCTGATTATTAAACAACAAATCACCTGGTAGCTAATAATACAACAATGTAAAGTGCTCAGGTGGGAAGGCAGCTTGCCCTCTCAGGTGATTAGTGCTGTTAAAGTACGAAGGGGCATGGAGATAATAAGGCACAGGAATGTCAGTAATATGGGTTCCCCTTGTACAACCAAATGTTTAGTTCTGTAAAAAACACATTTCCACTTCACTCTAGGTCTATTTTACTTTGTTTAGTTTCAACTGAGAACAATTACACAGCACACAAGATCTGATAAGACACTTGACTGATAACTGTCAAAGTAGTTTTTGTTTTAAATACTGTCTCTCTTTGTGGTTGAGTAAAAAGTGTTAGAGGCCCTCGCTTGTTCAACATCAGTTATGTTTGTTTCCTGTTTTTGTTCTTGTCTTGCATGACAAAAAGGTTTTGCATATAGTCTTGTTTGCTTAATCACACAGTGAACTGTGCCGAGGGCAGTTGTTGGCGTAAACTTCTTTTTAAGTAGCAAAGTTTTCTATAGATGCTGAGACATTTGTAGACTCTTGTCTTGGGAAAGTTTTGTTGTACAACTTTAGGGCAATATGAAGATAAAATCCATCTATTTTCACAACTTGTTATCCCGCTCAGGGTTACAGGCTGCTGCAGCCTATAATATGAAGATTATAGGACTATATATTCGCTGGTTACACCCACCCAAGAAGTGAGCAGTTGCTCTGCCTGTCAGCCTAAAATTTGGCCTAGTGATTAACTGAGCTTTTCAACAATACAGACGAATAGCACAAGATTTTGAAGGTTTGACGAGGTTCACTCAAATCCATTTTACACTTTATGTATTAAGCGAAGCTTGTAAAGTTGGACTAGGGCCCCTGGCTGTACTGGCTGAAGTGTTTGATGATGACAATGCTGCATCTGTAACAGCTTTGGAGACTGACAGCGTTTAGTTCATGTGATCCATCCCATTATTTTAAAGACAGTGTCTCTTGTAAACTTATACAGAAGTTGTGTAAGTGAGAATACTGAGGAGTGGTCAATTACTGTATATTACACTGAAAATGTTTTATTTAGGCTTTGCGGCAGATAACTAGCAAGCTGGTATCTCTACCGAAACAGAAATGAGAAGGAAATATTGACCAAAAAGTTTAAAAAAAACGGCCGTTGAACTCTTTTACTTGTCGTTTTATCACCAAGTCGGACCATCTGCATGTTGTAGCTGTTGTCAAATATACATTAGAATCTAGTAATAAGTGTCAAACAAATTTAAAAAGTCAACTGATCAGTGTGACTTGTAGTTTCATTGATTATTATGGACTACAAAGGGGGCCTGCAGGGTAATTTGAGGCCCCTGTGTGTGTGTGTGTGTGTGTGTGTGCCTCATGATTGGGCTGGTTGGTCTTGCCTCACCCTACTTGTCCCTCCTCAACACACACACATATCCTGTGTACATTGTGATCGTGGCTTATAGTGGCGTGTGTGGGCAGCAGCACAATGCAGTAAGGCTACTTAGGCTATATGTTCTGCTGACATGTTAGGCCAGGACTTATAGATTGTGCTTGGCTGTCGTATCTATGGCATATACGGATCCGTCTGTTCTGTTCTGTTCTGTTGGAGGGCAGTTCGGTTGGTTGGTTGGTGCAGCGGCGGCTGAAGCACCTCGGGGCAGGGTTGTTGTTGTTCTGTAAGAAGAAGAAGAAACAGTCTGTGGAATGTAGTGCTGATAGCCAGAAGGTTATGCAGTGTTTAAAGGCTGCAGGAGGAGGAGGAGGAGGGAGGAAGGAAGGGGGGTGGCAGCTCTGTAAAACCTTGGACCATACAGGGTCCCTCCTTACCCAACATGCCCTCTGTCCTCAGCTGAAGCATTAGGCTCCAGGTCATGTGGGTCTGCTGCTTTTTTACAGGAGGTGGGGGTTTATCTCATCAACAAAGTTCATTCTCTCAACACAGAGGTCACTTTATCATACCAATCATATGCTCGCTTGTTAGTGGAGGGGTTGATTGCTTCACTTCTGGCGAGAGTACACAGTAGGATACTGAATGTGTGGGTGCCAGTACCGCTGGCAGCCTCAGTGAAAGTCTCTGTCTTTATTTAATTACTGCAGGGGGCACTTTGGATGCAGCAACTGAGCCACACAATACAATACAGCATAGAGGACACAGATACTCCAATAAACCCAAAGACACAGAGACAGAGAGAGAAAGTAGTAACTCTGCACTGTTTTTCTTTTAGTTAAATACTTGTTTGTTAATCTCAATCTAACAAATCTCTATATTATCTTTTATCTTAACAAAGAACACCTGGTGGTCATCTGTATGTCAAAACATAGTTTTTAGTTCTTTTAAATGTCTATCGTTTTGTTAGTATTTAAGTTATTTATTAATTTTGTTACATGAAATTGTCGGAAGCCGAAGCAAAAGAAATGTATTCACTGAGGCATTTGGAAAGGCCGTGCACTGCCGTTAATTCAACCTGCTCCCATTATGTTGTTGCTTCCTGGTTCTTGTCGGTTACAGTTGCTAAGGGAAGTATTCAGACCAACCTCTGCACACCTAATTGCGTTAAAGATGTCATTTAGATTTATTCAGTTCACCTTTTCTCATCAATTTCCACATTTCAAGTGAAATCACCTAAGACGCCACTATAAATCCAACAAAACTGTTCCAGAGAATAAACATTATGCCTTTTATGGTACAGAACTTTTATCTTCTTGTATTGTGTTTGCAGCTTTATGCACATGACTGCTGACCTCCGCCTGTAGCCACCCTTAAATCTGGCGTTCTGTCCTGTGCAGCCTTTCTTTTGTTGTACCTATTCAATTATGACATTAAATTGTTCCATGCCGGTAATTAAAGTTGGGCTAATTTTTAAAATGGGAGTTTGCCATGTAACTTTAATATAAAAGGGAGGGGATCCTGCCCAGGTTAGGCAACTACATCCATCACCATCACAACAATGAGGGGTTGTGCGTGCTACTTGTATACCCATTACTCCCTCTAGACCCGGCTGTGGCGTCTAGTGTTACCTGTGGATGACACGTACGCCACAGAAGAAATTAATTCATGACCTTTTGTGACGTAGGAAAACAGGTTAAGAGTTGCGTGGCTGCTTTATCAATTTATTGAAATCTTCAAAAAAAATCTCTCTTCTTCCTGCTGCGAGGAAATCCTCCAATGCAAAAGTCGTTTTCTTTAGAAAACTGCATGAATTCACACAGAAATGGATCCATGGGTTTGATTATAGGTTGAGTTGTGGACATGTGTTGGTGTGTGTGTGTGTGTGTGTGTGTGTGTGTGTGTGTATGTGTGTGTGGGAGAGAGAGCGAGAGAGTCTTCCCTTGCTGCACAGCACTGGTACATATGGGGTACATAATATGGAGCAACCTTTGGCCCCCCTCCTGTGATGAAATGGACGGGGCTCCTTTCATTCGCCTGCACCCTGGGCAGGACTTGTTTGTCTGTAACACGGCTGAACTGCCTGACAGAAAATGAGTCTTAATTGGAAGGGTTCTGCCCAGACCGCGGTAGGGAAACTGTAACACATGCACTCCCCCCCCTTCAGCCATGCAGCACTGGGGTCATTCACCTGTTCACTAGCATCTGCAGAAACCCATCTCTCTCTCTCTCTCTCTCTCTCTCTCTAAGGCAAGATGGATCCTTTTTTGTGTCTTAATGTTTTTGAGCTTTTGCACAGCAGGACGTCTCCCCCTGCAGCGTTTTCTGAAGAGATTATAACCAGAATTGGATCAGCGTCCAGAATTCCAGTAGATGCTCTGCATCAGAGCCATTCAACCATTTACCATGGAGACACAAATATAGGCAGGTTTTTTATTCCAAGGACAGACCACAGCTGGTGATTTCACTTCTTATTTCACCCTCTGTAGTCCCTGCTTCACATAACCCTGAATATTCTTCTCTCTGTGGCACCACAGGACTGCACTCGATGCATCACTCCACGGCTTGTTTAGAATTTCAATGCTAAAAGCATTAGACTTCATTTCTTTGCCATGTATACACTTTTCTAAAGGTTTTTTTTTTACTTATGCGCATGTGCACGACAAAGCCTTCAGACAGGGAAAGTATTTCTGAAAGGATGAAAGGGAAAACGTAGAAGAAGGTCCGCACGCCGTAGCTCCCTTTTTCAAGTGCAATTTCTTGGCACATCTTAGTAGTGATGTTTCGAGCACAAACTCTTCTTCAGAGTTCTGCACAGAGATGCCATCTTAAAAGGTAAACGCTCTGGTCACATGAAAGTCACATGATACCGCCAGTGACCCAAGTATCCCACATATAATCAAGCGTAATGTTACGCAAAACTCATATATACATAGTATACAACAATGTATACTAAAATACATAGATGAATGAATGATGAAAGGAAACATCATCACTCTGTGGTGCTTTTAACCAATCCAAACTCTGATTAAAACTGGGATAAGTGAGCCAGTTTCTACATTTTAACAGTAGATTATTAAAGCATGCACGGCACAGCCTGCCCGAACCAAGTGCTCTGAAAAAAGGAGGAAAAAAATCCATCACTAAAAGACTTCAAATAAAACATTATTAAAAAAATATATATCATAGGGGGAAATGACTTACTGACCACCTGAATATAACGGCAGGTGTTACAGTCACCAGGTAACTGCGGTGAATGCAATTTCCTGCTTTTCTTAAAACTGAAATCATGTCTAATTCATGAGAGGTACGTTCATGGCGTTTCCTCAGACGCGGCACATATTACACAGGTGTAAAGGAGCATACAGGGAGGGAAGCCTAAAAGCACAGCTGTCCTGTTTAATCTCCTCATTGTGTTGCGAGCCTTCCTTTTCACTCAGGAGAGAACTGAAACTCGGATAATTGCAGTACCCGCGAGTCCTGCATGGATCAACCTCACCCATGCAGCAGCAGCAGCAGCGTCAGCCATGTTGAAATGGCTCAGAGGTGGTTGCTCGGTGTTTGTATTTCAAACTGGCTTTGTACCATCCCCCCTAACCCCTCCCCCACTCACTCTGCCCACCAGCATACTCTCTGGGTGTGTGTGTGTGCTGTGTGCATGTGTTTAAGTGCACTGAGTGTGCACACTCAGGGAGGCCTTTTTGCTCGTGTACATGATTGTCTCTCTGCTTCAAACAGCTTTTACCTGCACGTCTTCTGCGCAGTGTGACCATCTAGTTTTACAAAGTCATTACTGTATATTGTTTAAAGGAATCCCCCGTGGAAGATAAGCCCAGGTTGAATATGTTTTTAAAATCCTACATCGGTCTAGTTTTCTATTGGTTGACCTTTCACAGTGTTGGGGTGTGTTTTGTTATTGCGCCACAGGACTTTGCCTCACCTCTTGCCCTCTCTCCTGCCTCTCTACCCTCCGTTCAGGAGATTAGTGCCACAGCCCACCAACCGCTCTCTCTCTCAGTAGCCACAACACACCGCCTCTGAAAGGTTTACTAGCTCGCTGCTTAATCCATAAACTCTTTGGGAGAAAAAAGGATGCAATGACAGACACCATCACCATCAGATCGCTGGTGTAACCAGTTTAAATTAGAGGAGACTCATTCGCCGCGGGGGGGGCACTTTGACGCTCCAGTTTACGTTCTCTCGTGGATCAACACACGGATATGTTATCCTGATCATGTCTGTCACGTCTGTGTAAACACTGCTGTCTGCTCATCTCCTCACCAGCAGGCTCCTGAAGGTTGAAGCTAAGCAGTATAGTTTTTTTTTTTTTTAAAATGTGGTTTCCCCCTCTATCATTAAGCCGCAGTCAGTTTTTGAAAAGGTTAACACTGCAGGCAAGGTAAGCTGATCCCGTGCCGGTGCCTGAAGGGCAACGTCTACCCTGGTCACCCTGCAGTCCGAGCCCAGAGCTCAGTATTCGACTGGTATGTGGTGCCATATTTGGTCAGAGTGAGTATTGTTTCTCACGGCCTTCATGACCAGCTATCTTGCCATCTCTCAACCTCCCTGCCAGCCTTTTCGCGGAGCGCTTAAAAAACACCGGGATCCAACCCTGCAGGAAACGCTGCTCGCCAGCTACGTAATATTATCCATGTGAACTAGTCATGCTGCATACTGGAAACCCCGTTCTAGCTGCTCTAGTAGAGTCATCTTTCTAATGGCTCATCCATCCCAGACTTTACACCGTAACTGCGAAGCTGTGTAGGAAATGAAAATGTGCCATGCACTCAGAGATGGAGCTGCCATGATTGTGCCTCCCGTGGTATTAAGCCTGCTTTCCTGGGCAGCACCATTGGAAGGGGAGCTGGGCCTACACGTGTCCCACCCTAGCTGCATATAGATCAGCCGTAATCCATTAGCAGCTCCCTGGAATCCAGCCGGCACAGCACAGCACAGCTCTGGAGGGGCCAGGGGGAGAGGGTAGCAGTGGTGTGGGTGATGGGGGGGGGAGGAGAGAGAGAGAGCGAGGGATGAGAAGAGGAGGGGGAGGGCTCTCTCTTTTTTTTTTTTTTTTTTTTTCCTTCTCCTGAGCTGGCTTCTCTGCTCCGAGCCCAGCCCCCTTTTTATGTCGGCCTGCTGGAAAAGCTTCTTGAATCCCCCCCATAAAGCCCGCAGAGGTGTGTGTGTATGTTAAGAGAGAGACTTGACTGATATATGGCTTCCTGGCTGGCATCATAGCAGAGGCCCTTCTTTCTCCAGCAGCCCTCTCCTCCATTACCGCCTGCAGGGCTGAGCACCACACACACACACACACACACACACACCCTTGTAGCACACTCTGCGATTAGCTGCAGATCTGGGTTATGTATTCCAGAATAGCTCATTATAATTCACGTTGGGGGACAGCGAGCTGGTTCCTGGGAAGTGTCTGCATGCCCGGTGAGAGGCTGGTGAGGGTGGGAGGATAGAGAGAGAGAGAGAGAGAGGAGCAGAGGAGAGACGGGGGAGGGGAAGAAGAAGAAGAAGAAGAGTAGAAGTGTCAAAGCAGAGGAGGCAAGCCTAGGCCTGGACCTGAGAGTAATGATCACTCCAGCTGATTGTATCAGCAGGTCTGACTGTTCCAACAGAGATACATCAGCCAGCCGACTCCAGCTTACAATTCTCACCCTGTTGTAATGTAATAGATTATTTAGTCGTGCTTACCATCCAGACCTAACAAATATATATATTGTCACCTTCTTCTGTGGTAGTTTGAGGTTGTTATGTGAGTTATTCCCTCATCAGTATGTGTGTAGAGAGTGATTATAGAGCGTATAACTGCAGGGTCTTGGCCAGTAGACTCGAGGCTTTGTTTCAAAGTGTCATTATTGTGCTGGAAATTTCACATTCCTCGAGGAAGCGTAGCTAAAAACTGACTGGTTAAAAGGAACAGATGACTAAATTTGTGGCGACGCTAAACTCGTGGATGGATGTATTAAGAGAACTGGATACAGCGTTCGAGGCGGAGCTCCGTTCATTCCAGTCGAAAGTTGCTATGAAGCAAAAAAAAAAAAAAAAGACTTCCGGGTATAAAATTACACGGATCATCCGGTGATCTTCCGCATCCATTGGGCCCGTAGAGCAAACACACATCCCCGCTCCAGCCTTTGACCGGGTCTTATTCACATCAACAGAGGAAGGAAAATAACTCTGGATTCAGCTATTAGTGCATTTTACAACTTTTACGACCTAATGATTTAAATAAGGGCTATTCAAGTGTTCGTTCAAGTTGATTTGCCTCAAAAAATGATGATATTCAGACGTCTTTTTCCTCATGTAAGTCTACGGGAAAAGTCTTTTTGGGCCCAATGGCATCACGTGACGGACACAGAGGTTGTAGTACTGCGGTTTGACCACTATGTAAAATTTGCTTTAAAGCCCGGTGCACTTCATGGGGGCTTGTGCTCTACATTTGTTATCTTCATGCAGCTGGTCTTCATTAGTATGCATTCAAAAGTATTGGAAACAGCCTGTAGCAGCTGTCCTCGGTTCTGTGATTTTTTGCCTAATACATTTGTGTGAATTTCCTTATTCCAGAGGTTTTTTTTTTTTAGAAACACAGCTCAGTCATGTGTCTTTGCTTTCAAGCTTGGTGCTTCTATCCCTCCAGCTGAGTTTAGGAACCGCTCCCTTCTCTCCTGCTCGCGTATTATGAAACACGACTTTCAGTAAATCTCTCGGTTGGCACTGGGTTGAAATGGCGCATTTTCACATGTATTTATGGCTCGAGTTAAGCATTTTCTCCGCATTACCATTTAATCTCCTGTAATACGATATATACCCTGCTCTGATCAGGGGGTGGGGGGGGCATTATAGATGTGTGTCCGTTTTCCCAGCATGCCCCAGAGGCTTTAAGAACATGTTAAACATGAGTCAAGGACACACCCTGCTGCTTCAACTAAAGCACACTGCCACTGTTACATCACACCTGAGCTGTGGATCGCCTCTTTGCATCTACTGCAATTACATTGCTTTAACAAAATGTGTGTTTTCAGTTCAGTGTCGGACTAGAAGTAGAGCACCGCTAGGTCATCAATATGTAGTTTAACGCTGAATGAGATTCATCTGCCCTAATTCCATAAATGAGGGCCTCTCTGGAGGATCAGGTGTTGCTGTCCTCGTCTTTGAGCCACACCCTCGCTCCCCCCCCCCCCCCCCCCCCCCCACCTCCTCTGCCCTAGCTCCTGTATAGTTTTACCTGCTCAGGTGTCACCTAATCCCTCCCCCCGGCCCTGCTGTGGCACCGACCCCCCCCCACCCCCAGACAATAGGGCAGGGCTGACATTACCATGACCTAATGGAGGCCAGAGTGAGCCGAGTTTCCAAAGAGGGCACCCCACCGAAACTAGAGTTGCTCCGCGGAGATACTGAAGAGAAGCTGAGGGGGAGGCACCTTAGAAAAGTGGTTACTTTACCCTTTCTTCTTCTCCGCCCGTCTGGCCTTTGTGCCAGAGAACAGTGGCAATGTGTATCAGAACCCGATCCACGTTGGGTTGCAATTCGTTTAAAAAGGAAGTTGAGAGGAAGGGAAGGGTTCCAGTTTCTAAGATGACGTGTGATTACGCACGCATAATCACTAATCACTCATTTTCCCATCAGAGCTAAAAGCTCAGATTGATGTACTCACTGTGGGGAGTCTGCAACACATGCAGTTTGATTGTTAGATGTGTCAGACATAAAAAGCAGTATTTGTATAAAATTTGAATCCTACTTAAAGTAGAAATGAAACCAAGCTTGCACAAAACTTTTCAACAATGCAAGCTCCTTCAGTACAACTAGCTAGTAAAACACTTGGTCAACATTTTTGGGCTTTTTCTCAACCTGAATGTGGAAACATTTTGTGTGCTCTGTTAAAGAGGACCTATTATGCTTTTGTTCTTTTTCTCTTTCCTTTAGTGTGTTTATATAGTTTATTGTGCATGTAAAAGGTCTGCAAAGTTACAAATCCCAAAGTCCACGCCAAAGGGAGTTACTCTCCCCCCACAGAAACACTGCTGCTGAACTGCCTGAAACGCCTCGCTTGAAGTCCCGCCTTTTTTCCGTAACGTGATGATTTCACCAAGCAACACATTTACATAAGTTTGGCACGCTTTCGAACAAAGCTAGTTAGAGCGGAGCTGGAGTGGAGTCCAAAGAGTTTGGTTCAGTTGACCAAAGCATAATAGGTCCTCTATAAAGACCACTACTCAAATTCATGTATTTACTCTGGCTTACACAATGTATTGAACAATCATTTATCATGATATCAGTCTAATTCTTCTTGTCTAAAACGTAAAACTAACCGCCTTTTTCATTTTGTTTCTTCCAGCTTCAGGTGGTGCTCGTGTAGGAAGAGAGAGAGAGAGAGAGAGAGAGAGAGAGAGCGAGAGAGAAAGAAGGAAGGTGGAAATGGAACTGCCAAATCATGCCAAACAACTGCTGCTGCAACTCAACCAGCAGAGAGCCAAGGGCTTCCTGTGTGATGTCATCATCGTGGTGGAGAATGCACTCTTCCGCGCCCACAAGAACATCCTGGCGGCGAGCAGCATCTACTTCAAATCTTTGGTCCTCCACGATAACCTCATTAACCTCGACACAGAGATGGTCAACCCCTCTGTATTCAGACAAGTTCTGGACTTCATCTACACCGGGAAGCTCCTGTCCTCGTCGGAACAGAGCAGCGAGCAGAACTTCAGTGCCCTCTTAACCGCAGCCAGCTACCTCCAGCTCCACGACCTCGCTGCTCTGTGCAGAAAGAAGCTCAAGCGCAGTGGTGGGAAACCCCTGCCAGGAAAACCCTCCACTCCAGGTCCCCTCAGCCGCTTACGCCTCAACAACCAGCGCCTTTCCACTTCCACCCCTGCTGGCCCCAAAAACCACTATCCTCCGACCCCCTCCGACGCCGACCAGCCACAGCCAGATGAAGGCCTTCGGGACAAGCTCTCAGACGATGAAATGTTTGTCGGTAGCTCTGGGAGGAACGGCAACGGGGGGAACGGCAGCAGTAACGGTAACCTCAGCAGCGGAGGAAGTGCTGGGGAGCCAGACCTTGGACTAGACCTGTCCAAGAAGAGCCCTCCCTCTGCGGGCACAGCCATGGATGCCCTCAGCCCACACAGCAACTCCCAAGAGTCCCCTCAATCTGCCTCAGTATCCACAACCAACAGTGCCTCACTGGATGACTCCTCTACCACCCTACCAGGTGGAGACACCGGCTCAGAGACCCCGGATCTCAACTCCTCCTCTAAAGCGTCAGAGGAAACCCAAAACCCGCCCGATGGCCCCCCACCACAGAAGAAATCCCGGCAGGGTGCTCGCAAGAACGAGTGGCCCAAGAGAGAGGCGTCAGGGTTGAAGTCTGAAGATCACGACAGACCCCTGGTTAACGGGGTGATCGTGGGTCCTAAAGACGGCCGCTCCTCTGACCAGTCCTTCCAGTGTAAAGAGGAGGAAGAAGGCGGAGAGAACGGCCAGGAGCACACCGATGAGAGCGGGCAAAGTGACGGAGAGAGTGCAGGAGGCGGAGGAGGAGGAACAGGAGGGGGACACAGCGCCAACTACGTGTACCGGCAGGAAGGTTTCGAGCCAGCATTCGGAGACAACCTCTACGTGTGCATTCCCTGTGGTAAGGGCTTCCCCAGCTCTGAGCAGCTCAACGCTCACGTGGAGACGCACAATGAGGACGAGCTCTACATCAAAGAGGAGGGAGGGACCTTCGTGAAAGAGGAAGACGAGGAGGAGGCAGAGGACCTCTCCGCCCCTGTGGGTCCTTCCAACTTTGGCTCCGAGGCGCGTCCGTTCAAGTGTACGGTCTGCAGTAAGAGCTACAAAGACCCGGCGACGCTGAGGCAACACGAAAAGAGCCATTGGCTGACCAGGCCGTTCCCCTGCAACATTTGCGGCAAGATGTTCACCCAGAGGGGCACCATGACGCGCCACATGCGCAGCCACCTGGGCCTCAAGCCGTTCGCGTGCGAAGAGTGCGGCATGCGCTTCACGCGCCAGTACCGTCTGACAGAGCACATGCGCGTCCACTCCGGGGAGAAGCCGTACGAATGCCAGCTATGCGGGGGGAAGTTTACCCAGCAGCGCAACCTCATCAGTCACCTGAGAATGCACACCTCGCCCTCTTAGAAACGCATCAAGCCAAAGAACTCTGGGAATAGAAAACAAAAAAAATACCTTTTTTCCATCTCAACAGCAAAGAAACGCACATCCACACGCTCACAGTTCTTCATATGAATTCCAGTTTACGACGACGCCCCGGGCCGCGGTGGGCTCTTGGTGACGCTGGGAACTTGTTGATGCAAGGATCGTGTCATCATTTATATCAAAAGACGTCTGCTCACCTCTCAGGAGTTCTAGAGGGACTCCTGTCTCTCTCCAAAGTCACAAAGCCATGGTGGAGTGGCACGACTTCTGTCAAATGTGAATGTGGCTACCGATGTAAAGTCGAGCCCCCTCACCTCATCCCCCCCTCAGCAGCCTTTCTCTCTTCTACCTTTTGAGTCTTTCAGATTGTTCCTCAAACTGACTCAAACTCCAGAGTCCCCTCTGTACTCCAGTGCTATTTTGACCAAAAACCCGTGCAAACAATACTGGCAATAATTCAGCAAAAAGATGATTTTTAACCCTGACAGCTTTATATCCTTTGTTGTGTTGGTGATGGGGATCTGTATGTAAGAGGAGGGGTAACTGGGTTTGGGACCATCTCCATGCTTTAAACTGAAAGTCCTGAAAGAAACGGTGGGATGACATTGGATTAGTTTTACAGACCACAAAGTCCTCTCTACAGCTGGTCACAGTAGCATAGGGAGGATTTTCATTGTTTTCGGTTTTTGCCTGCACCCAGGAATGTATCCTGGTTGGAAAGATGAGGTACTTGATTTACTTAAAGAACTTGTAATGTTTCAGTGAATGTTTAAACTGGAAAGTCTTTGGGATTTTTCTTGTGGAGGGGAGGGATTTGGGTTGGGGCGGGGCGGGTAGTTTAAGGAGAGGGTGTTTTAGACTGAACATGTTCAGTGGGTACGTTTATTTTTTTGTCTGTATAGCTTTCCTCCCCTCAGAAAAAAAAAGAAAAGTCTATTTATATATAGGCTTGTGACCTCGCTACCTCTGATTACTCTTACTATGTTGATTAGTTCCTATGTAATTAATTGTAAAAAGTGTGTAGATTATGGTAACGTTTCACCTGATGCTTTAACCTGCCCATCTCTCAACACAGGTTTTTAATGCTCATAGATTTTACACATTAATATTGTTTTTAGCTGTTGTTTTTACTTGTCAAATATAGCTTTTTTTTCGGGCGCCCTGCTCAGCGTGGCGCCGCCTCAAAGTGTACTGTAGCTTCCCGCCTGGAGCAAATAGTGGTTAGTTTAGATGTATAGTGTTCCAAAGATCTTATGAATGTTGAGGAGAACAGAGCTAACTAACATTGCTAGACAAGTTCATAACCAAAGTTTTTAAAAAAAAAGATGTACTTAAGATATATAGCATACTAAATTATTTCACGTTTTAATTTCTTTTTTTGCTGTATAAAACAAATTATGAATTATATTCTAAGTCCCAGACAAAGAAATCCACTCTTGATGGAGTTTTGGCCAATGACTCTGAGACTGAGGAAGGTTCTTGTGGTTTTTTGCAAGGAAAAGCTTGTGCTGATTGGTGGGCCGGTATAATTTAAACTTTACCACCTGACGACAAAAATGGTAAAGTTTTTTTAAAAAGAAAAAAACGTGTTCCCCCCCCCGAACATGTTTTTGGTTTCTTTTCTTTTTTTGTTTGTATCCAGAGTCCTTATCACTTTATATTCCCTGACTTTAAAAACAGGACTTGATGACATTGTATGTGTTCTGTTCAGACCAAAAAAAGAAAAAGAAAAAAAAGATAGGAATTATAATCAGAATTTTTAATGTGAAGTTCAAGTTGCTTGTTAGTTTATTTTTTTGAGCCAGACTTGTGAAAGCTTGTAATAAGAAGGGAGAAGCAGAGATGCACTGGACAGCCGGACAAACTCATCGGTCTCCTTTTTTGTTTCTGATTGTATTCCATTATATCACATTTTAAATTATTTTAAACCTCCAAAGCTTTACCTCATCGTAAGCAACCATAAGATGGGAATGCCCCCTCTGTTGTCTGTCCAGTGTATCTTCCTCTCAGCATTTACACTGTGGAGCATGAACCTTCACTACAAGTTTTTGGTATAGGCATTCCTCTATTATGTTCTGTCTTCTTGATTTTTGTTTTTTTAATTTTTATTCCTCTTTCGTCCTCATGTTATGGTCTGTGAAATGTTTGTTCTCATAGGGATGCAGCTACAGTTACACAAACATCACTACTGTTTTAAGGTACCTGCGTCCTGGACTCCCAGAGTTGTTACTTGGTTATGTTGGATGTTGGTGTCTTTTGCTGTTTTAAGCAGTTGCTGTTTAGTGATTGCATGGTACATCTATGAATTTTTCACACTCCCCCCCCCAACCCAAACCACAAACATGTTATTTATCGCCTGATCCACTGTTGCTTGTGACCTCTCCCAGCTTAAGAGGGAGTCCACAATGCATTGCCTTCAAACGTTATTGTACTTGTCAGCACTTACTGCAGTACAGCGTAATGTCTGTCATGCAAAACGGTGTTTTTGTACATCAAGATCTCTAGCCATCTCTGCAAAAAGACTTTGCATTTGAATGCTTGCTTGTTTGACATAACGAAGAAAAAAAAACTACGAACTCCAAACTGTGACCATACTACTACTATTACTACTACTACTACTACTACTAGTACTACTACTATTCAAATACTTCAGGGATTGTTCCGCATCTGTGAATGCAGACTCTCAGCTACATTTGTAAGACATAGTATTGTATCGATTTCTCTGTATTTTAATCATGGGAAAAGCAAAACACTAGTTTCATATTTAAGACAAAACAGGGGGGTACTACTTTTTTCAACTAACACAAAGAGCCTTGACAAAGGCGAGGCAGCTCGAAACAAGTCTACATTTTTAGTTAGCGACACAGTATGTTCAGAAATAGTTGCAAAGTTGTACAAAGAACTTAAGAAGAAGAAGAAGAAGAAAAAAGAAAAAGCTCATACCCAAAATCCACAAACTATTTTTTAAACCAAAGCACATTTGAATGATTATGGAACCATGTGTGGCTCTAAAAAGAAACATATGTATTTATCTCATTGTTTACATAAACTTTTACAGTTTTACAGACCTCAGTCGAGGCTCGGCCGGTCAGAGAGGTGATTTTTTTTATTTCTATTTTTATTATTTTAAAAAGATGCTTTTCCACAGAGGTTGCTGCCAAAACAAAAGCATAGCGTCAAACATGGGGTGAACTGCTGCATATTCAATGAAGGGGAGGGGTGTGTGGTTTAGGGGAACCTGGGGAACCCCCCCGCCCTCCTCTCTGCCAGCTGGCTTTGGGGTGACCCTGCGCCCCGGTCCCCCCTGCCCTCTGGCCTGTCTTCAGATGGGAGCGCGGAGATTGGGGGGTGGGCAGTGCGTCCTTGACGTATTAATCAAAAGGCATTGTTAGTCAGGGTCTTTAGCTCAGTTTTCTCTGTTTACCCAAAATGCACTTGAGCATTACCTCCGCTGCTTGGGTCTCTTATCGTGTGTAGGAGCGGGCTGTGGGTTAGTTTTAGTGACCTCTCTTCTCATGCTGGCGGTTCTTGAAACCTATCTGGAGAATGTAGCTTTGATTTGTTCACTGCATGTAAACAGGCTTAACTGGTAGTCTTAACTGTGAATGTTTTTCTGCTTTTTATGATATTTTTTTTTTCGTTCGCTGCCTGTGTTCTGTGGGTATAAAGCAGCACAAACCTCTGTCCGGCCGGGCCTCCTACAAAGTTGGTGCAAACACTTATTGACAGTGTTCTTTTTTTATCAAATGTCTATTGTCAGTGATGAATGTATTTATTTCTGGTCCTGCCCTCACCTCTGCAAAGAATTTGCTCAGTGTGTGAGACTGAGGTGGAGGCAGGACCCCCTTTTTTTTTTTTTTGTTGTTTTGAGGATTTCAAGCTGAGAATCAAAAACGAGACACAAAACATAGCCATTAACCACAATCTGTGAACTTTTTTTTTTTTGTGGGAGATTTTATTTTTTTCCAACTCAAAGAAAAAAAAATGGCATTTAATATCTTCTTTCTCAGTTACACCTGACAGTCTGTAAGGGGTTTTGATTTCATGTGACTCACGATGGGTGTATTTTTGTGCCCGTGTGTTCTGGTGTTCTCGCTGAATGACCGCACACTATGGGGAGTTGAACTTTAACCCCTTGTTGTGTGGTGTCTGTGGACACAGGCGGGATGCTGTGACCTGCCTGTGCAGAACGGAGGCTACTGTATCTTCTCAAGCTCGCTCTCCCTGGGTGTTGCCATGCTGCTGCCATTTAAAAAATAAATACATAACACTCACACAGCAGAAACATGCACATAACCGACACTTCTCTCCGCTGAACGGTACGGCGTTCTCGTGACCATTGTTACATTTCTTGTCTTAAAAACCACTTCTTCTTTCTCTTCTACGTGACGTACATGTTTTTAGTGTCTATTAGTTGGGAGGATTTTTAGAAAACGTTGGGTGAGATAGCTTTACTAAGTGCACTTTGTATGTTTTTCAAAGCCTCTGGGAAGGCCCGGGCGCTCTCATATCAGTTCCCCATTTAACTTGACGGTTTACTCCTCGTCTTTCTCTTCTTACCTCATCATTGTTCCTGTGTGTTTGTTGAAGTATCATATCATTATGCAGTGTTACAAAAGCTTTAAAAAGTGAATATACAAAGCAGGAAATGCGACCGAGGGACCGTACTCGGCTCTGAGCATTCAAAGTTTCCATCTCATGTCTTAGTATTATTGTTGTTCCACCTTACCGCCATCCTCTCCGGGCGTTTTGTATTGTAGAGGGGCTGGTCTGTCCAGTTATCATGGAGATGCTCCTTCTTACCTCGGCAGACTAAAACCAAAGCCAGTTTTAAAATGGCCTCCAGTGCCATTTGAAGCATTTCTAAGCTTTATTGTCCCTTGCTTTATCTCCGATACACCTGATCCCCCCTCCGCCCCTCCGCTTTAGCCCCTTGACCCGCCGTAATCTCCGTTACTGCGCAGGCGTCTTTATCCTCTGCCGCATTTTACATTTCACATCAGTATTTACTGTACCTCCAGCGGCGTCGTGCAGTAGTGACTGAAAAACACCAAATTACCTCAAAATTTTCAGTGTTTACAGAAATGTGCTATCTTGCCATTACATCTCAGCATTTTTTTTTTTTTTTTGCCGTCCATCTGTAACCAAAATATCCTTCTTTTTTTTTTTTTTTTAAATGGAGTTTGTAGCAGCATATTTTATCTGTTTTTGAATTTACAAAAGGCACGGTGTCACTTTGACGTGCACTACATGAACGGATGATTAGCTGCTAAAAAAAGAAAGGAGTACTTGAAAGAGTTGATTAGTGGAGCTGCCCATGAAGTGGGTGTGTCAAGCTTCCTCTCTGGTCTGTTTTCTTCAGGAACATCCTCTCAATAATGTATCAGGATCCGTAGGCTGAGAGGCTCTGGAATGGACATGTAGGGTCTTTGCTGATGAATAATTAAAAGGCCGAGAAGCTCTCCCCCCCCACCCCGTTGGCAAACACACTTCACATGCAAAGGTGCACGCACACCCAGGTGCACTCTCGCTGGCATGCATGCGCGTACACCTCCACTCATGCAAACACAGATGCCACCGTCTAGACTTCAAAACACAACCTAACATGCACACATCAGTATTTAAGGTGAGATTCTGTGACCCCCTTTTTGTGGCTTTTGGCAGCACCCAGACTGGGCTCCCCTCTCTTTCTCTCTCTCTTTCTCTCTCTCTCTCTTTATCTCCACTCCTCAGAGAGCTCGTATTCAGGTCAGAGCCGCCGCCGTGCATAGCGATGGGGCTCGCAAACTCAAAGTGTCATAAAAGTGTAATACAGCTGACCTCAGCACTCACAACCTTGCAGTCTTAATGTACAGCAGTGAGGAAAAATAAACTGTTATTTTATGATCTTTTCATTAAAAGCTTGATTGAAAACCAATCTGACTTTTCTCTGTGTTTTGTGTTCCCCTCCGTCGAGAACAAGTCTGATTCTGTCGTTGCGTAAGTGATCCTGTGCGGAGGTGATGTCTGATGGATGATGTTTCTTGTCTCATTTCAGGTATTGCTTCCCGGTGCAGTTTGCCTTGGGCTTAATTGATGTACATTCTATGAGCATGCCTAAGTGACATGTGTTAACGTGGTGTTGTGCATGTGTATTTCATTTCTTTAAAGTGAAATCCTGGTGGCAGTTTCCTTCAAAGCCAACGTGCACAGGGACGTATGAAGTGACGTTAAGGGTGTGGACAAAATGACACTTGACTAGAGCCCTGCAGTAATTATCAGTTCTGTGAAACTCCCAACATTTGGTATTTGACACTTAACTTTTTAATTCATAGCTTGTAGTGTTGTAAGCCTGCTAAGAGTCTTTCAGTAGCAGTTGACCAGGGTCAACTTGTGGTCACTAGTTTTCCTATTTGACATGTCATCATGATTCCTGAGTCATTTCCCCTTCGCCACATTGCACAATTTGACTTTTTGACACTTTTATGCACCAGCAGTTCAGTGACGGTGACTTTCTGGCCTCTTTGTACTTCTATAAGTTGCCTTATTATAACACTATTACTAATAATTATAATAAACTTTATTTATATAGCACCTTTCATACCGAGGGAGTAGTTCAAAGTGCTTTACGACAAAGTGAAGAAACAAGAAAATAAATTAAAACAGACAGAATAAAACGTGCAAATATTGCACGATAAAACAAAGGAAAGCATAAGAACATTAAAATGTAAAAGATAAGTATTAAAACAAAAGGAAGGGTGACATCTATTTAAAGGCAATGCTGAATAAATGTGTTCAATTGTTGTGAGAGGGAATTCCACATAATGATGCCTTGAGATCTCTTTTAGTAAAATGGCAATTATCAGAGCTTTGTTATGGCTGACACATATTGCTCCTATTGCTAGTTGGGATTAATAGTATGTAATGCATCAATTGCTTTTGGACTATGCCACAAACATTGCAAAAGTCTGTAATGTGGAGAAGGGAAGTGTCAGACAGGGATACTGCACTGACATTTAGTGAGGTGTACTTAAAACATACAAACAAAAAAGATGTGTTTACGTGATGAAGCATAGCCTTAGTTCAGCTCACATCAGCTGTCACATATCATTAGCTTATTGATGGATCATATGTTTGCTACCAGGTGACCAGCGTTATCCAATCATAAGTGTTTTAGGGCCTCTATCACTCTGCTGATTCTCTAATCTTAGCAACTCCCTCCATCACCTCATTAAAGCTTTAGTATTATCTTGCTAAGCCACAGTTCTGTATCTGATGCTGTATATACGAAGTGTTTGGGGATTAGCTCTCTCTCTGCAGAATCCTGTGTGGATGCATTGAGATTGATTGCCTTTCTCTGCCACATCTAACTGTAAAATAATTTGCAATAAATGGCGAATCATTTGACGTAAGTGTCTCAGACTAAAATACATTCAATTGGGAGACAAAATAAGCCTTGACTAAATACTTGAGTGACTTCCAGGAAGCCATTGCGCCCGTTACCCTCCTCCGGTCACCCTGCTGTCATGCTCAGCTACGCTAATCGTCTCCTGGCTACAGCTTCATGGTTAATGGACAAATAGTATTGATATTCTCATGTAAAGCTCAGCACCAAAATGTCAAACTACTCCTTTAAGATTAGATTAAAAAGTCTAACATGATGGGCTCCACCCAGCTGTATTGTTCCTGCCATCGTCTGTACTTATAGGACAGACCTAAATGGTAAACACTGGGCCTTTTCCAGCCCGTCTGCCGTCCCCCCATCCCCCTCCAGCGTCTCTTTCTCATATTCCTTTTGATGCCCAGGCAGGAATGCCCGTGGCTGCGGGCTGCTGACCTTCCCATCACTTACAGTAAACACACACTTGCATAGATCACACATACTCGTCCACACGCCCTCCTCAGGTATGTAGATGAGCTCCTTCAACTGTCTGCTTTACGTCGGCGTTTCTCTCTGCCATCCGTCCATTATCTCTGTTGCTATCTTGTCCCCAAATATTGAGACGATAGTTTCACCTTTCCTCTCTGCCATCCCCCCTTATCTCTCTCTCTCTCCTGCGTTATTTCTCACCCTCCTGGCTCCGGTCAGAGCATAGGGAGCTGGCACATTTACTGCTCTTCTGTGCCATTAGTAATGCAATGTGCCCCTGGAGGTGTCACATGCTAAATGACCCTGAATGGGGGTCGCTGGGAAACAATGGCCCTGGTGTCGGCTGCCCTATACCCTGCCCTCCCCCCAAACCCCACCCGAGCCCCTCTCTCCCCTAACATCAGCGCCAAGTAAACACAATAGTGAGAGCAGAAGGGGGGGGTGGGGTTGGTACAGGGTGGGTGGACATTGCCCACAGCAAACCTGGAGTGCCTGCTAGGGGTCATTCATGTTGAGTGCTGTTTTGGCTCCTCGAGCACGAAGCTCAGCAGAATCTGCTTCATCTGGCGAAGAGAGAAAACAAAAAAAAAAGTGTCCCCCACTTTTCTCCCCGGCTCCTCTTATCCCGGTGGGTCTGCGGCGAGCATGAGAGGAATTCACCGGGGTCTGCCCAGGTGGGTCCAGGCTTGCCTCTGCTCGTCTGGGATGGCCCTCTATTATCTGAGGAATGTGGATGAGAGATGCCTGGCCTGCCCATGGTGGGCGAGGGAGATGGACAGCGTCTGTTATAAGTTGTATACACACACACACACACACACACACACAGACGACCCACACCCTCCTTTATCTCCAGTACCAGAAGACCTTTCTTGTCTGCGTGCTGATGTTAAGCAGAAGGACTCTTGTTGCCTTGTCTCAGCCGCTGGCTCTGTTCTAACCTCTGTGTGAGGAACATTTTTTGGGACTTTCTTGCTGATAGTTAGAGGAGAAGATTGATACAACTCTCACGTTTTCTATGCAAAAAAGCAAATAAGTGTCCCAAAACTCCAAGCTATTCATTTAGAGTCATGATTTTTTCCCCCTGAAATTTCTCCTTAAATTGATCAAAAATTAATTAGTTCTGTCGTCCATCAAAATATTAAACAGCAACAAGTAGGTCTAGTATTATCTGATATGATTTTTATTGAGAACTAATATATTGTAAATTGATTATTTATTATCTGGTATGATTATACCTGGTCTTAGTATTTAAAACTATTGTCTTTTATTACCTTATTATTTTAAAGAACTACTGTCTCACACTCAATGTGTGAATTTAAGCACGTTCATGAATGAATGTATGATCCATGTTTTATGTGTGTATGTACATTGTGACTTTGGTTTGTTGTGTGATGCAGTGGCCTAGAGCCCAAGACTAATTTCTCTGTGGGACAATAAAGTATATCTTATCTTATCTTAAAAATGCATGTTTCCCTATTCATTATCACATGCTCAGCTTATTCCAGCGCTTCACTGAAGCTATATGATGCTTGTTTCAAGTGAAATATTCATGTTCTGTGTGTGAAAAAGGTTAGTAAATATAACTATTAGTCTTAAAGCCTCAGTAGGTAACAATTTTTTGGCATCATTGAGCTAAAAATTCCATAATAACCTTTCAGCATATTGTAATTCAAGTGTTCTTTGAGACTTCTGCTCCTCCTCATGGCTCTGTTTTCAGGCTTTAAAAAGCCTAGCCTCTGTGACGGGAGACTTTGACCAATCACAGGTCATTTCAGAGAGAGAGAGAGCGTTCCTATTGGCTGTGCTCCGGCTGGTGGGCGGTGCTTGGTATTTCCTCAACTTGATCTCAACATGCCAGGTCACAAACTTTCTCATTTTACAGCTAAACAACACTACAAGATGTTTCTGAAAACATGTGAGTTGACAGCCGGCTCTCATAGACGGCAGCTGGACGGCAGACTCCAGATCAGCTCCGATTGGTTGTTTTCCTCTATGAAATCTTGCAGATGCCATTAGGAGCAACGGAGGACACCGGAGGACACAGAGGAACATCCTTTTTGTCTCATCATGTCAGGATATAGTGACCGTTTTATAAAGATAACTTTTTTAAAATCATGTTTGCTCCATTTGTACCCACTGCAGCGTTAAGTTATGTTTACTTTACATCTACTCGATAAGTTTACTTACATTTTATTGTATTTACTTAATTGGGTGAAGTTGTTCCAACGTAAAAATGGCAAGTGAAATTAACTTAAAAAACACATTTTTATAAAGATGGCTAGAGGTTTAGAGACGTTATGTGGATATGGATTCGTTATGTAAAAGCTCCACCTGTTCTGTGATCAGCTTGATATTAAAAAGCAGAAGTTAGAGGGCTGTTCATGAATGCAAAGAGTCTTCTATTGGTCCAAAGTTTCTGTAAAGAATGAGGAATGATATCCCAGCTGCCTACAAACCAGATTGATAAAACCCCCTAGAGAAAGAGCGTGAGAGAGAGAGAGAGAGAGAGAATCACCCACAAGTAGAATTTATGCATTCTGATCATGTGTGCATATATCTTCAATGTTTTCATGCACATCAATTATTAACAACGTGTTGAATTTACGCCTGGAAGCCCCCCCGCTTGTCTGTACAGCCATTATGAGAAGCTGCTCCTGACGGAGATGTTGATTCACTGCTGATACAAAGCTCCATCCTGTTCATCCCGACACTTTGTCTCTTCTTCATAGTTGCATCTTTTCATGTCCCTGCCTCCGCCCGTGGGGACGCTCCCTCTGTCCACGTATAGTTAACTGTGCCCTCCTCCTCCTCCTCCTTCTCTTTTTCCTCAGGGAAGAGTGCAGTGGATCCCATCCCACTGGGAAGACACGTGTCTTGGCATAAAAGTGCAACGCTGCAGGCGATGTATATATCTCCATTTGTGTGGGATTTCATTGATTTTTGCCGTGTGAGAGTGCGCGCACGTATATATGACAACACCTTTCTGGCCCTTTCTCATTATTTCATCACGCACACACAGATGTTACCCTGACCGTGCCGGTCTCATGATGGTGCGGTGCAAGGATTCACTCACTCCTTCATCAATAACCCATCAGTATTGATGTTGGGCTGAGTACACTCTCAGCGTCAATACCTGATCTTAAATTCAGTGGGTCTGCTCGTGGAGCACGGGGGAGGATGTCCAAGGCCCGCGTTGTAGGTATGGCAACAACGAGACAAGGCCACAGTAGCAGGCACAGACAGTGACTTGCATGACGTTGTAGATTGGGATTGTTACACTCCTGAAATTGTGTGGCTTTCTGGAGGAGCGTTAGGTAAACCTCGTCCTTCTTCAACACCCATGAAAATCACTTCCAGAGCGCAGGTGCAGCTAAGACCTCCCTTTCAATGCAAAACTAAATACAGTACCTATGTATCTGCCTGCTTCTTTCACCCCCTTTTCACTCTCCCACTCCAGAAATTAATCTTTTCTCTCTCTTTTTGTACCCTTCCTTTTATTTTTCTCCTTTATTTCATGAGGCCTCAGCCTGAATTGAACCTGGGCTTGCTGAGTCACCGAGCGCTTGACGGTGAAAGGCAGAGAAAGAGAGCAGAGATGAAGGAGAAAGAGCTCAGCAGGTGGTGGGCACCGCCGCAGCTTCAGCCCGCCGAGTCCTTTCAGCTGGCACACAACTGCTAGAGCTGCCACAGAGGCCCTGCTTTCCATCAGAATATTCCCACTCTCTTCCCCCTCTTTAAACGATAAACGAGGAGAACAGGCTTGGGCCGGAATAATAGGATCCTTTCTCTCTGCCTCTGCCATGTGTGAGGACAGGAACAATGGGCCGGGACCGGGAGGGGAAATGATTCAAAGTGAGATTTTCACCTGCTCCCTTCAGCCCGGGCCCGGCTCCTTTCAGAGCATGCTAATGCCAGTTCATTTACAGAGTACTACTGTAAGCTGTAACACACACAAAAAAATGCACAGATCCTTTTTTTCCTCTCTTTGTGATGGACAGTTTAGATTATTGTGCTCCAGGACGTCCATTTCGGTAATCATACTCATTATCATCATTATCCCATTTTCAGAGCTAAATAAGAATTAGAGACTGGCTGACCTGCTTCGTGGTGCCGTCTCTGCTTTTTTGGGGGGTTTTGTTCAGTCAGAGTGGCAGTTTTCTTTTTCTTTAATTTGGGAGGTGATGCTGTGGTTTTTCTTTAAGAGGAATCAGAGTGGCTTTCACTAAACTTTTCCTGTCAGCTGTAAAAAGTGTTGCATTCCTTATGAGCTGATCCAAGGACGAGTAGGAAGACCAGATAGTTGGAAACACGTCTAGGATCTATTCTTGATTACAAACTTTGGTGCTATTTTGAAAAGGAGCAACAATAGATGCTAAATTGATCAGTAAATTGATATTTTGGCTACTTGCATAGCGGGGTTGTTAGTAGAAAGTAGTGAACATGCCATTGACATTAGCTTTTTTAGTTTTTGAGGGCACTATGGAAAGTACACCGATCAGCCATAACATTAAGACCACTGACACGTGAAGTGAATAATATTGATTATCTCGTTACAATGTCACCTGGCAGTGGGAGGGATATATTAGACAGCAAGTGAACATTTTGAACTTTGAACTTTGTGTTGGAAGCAGAATAAATGGGCCAGCATAAGGATGTGAGCGACTTTGACAAGGGACAAACTGTGATGGCTAGACGACTGGGTCAGAGCATCTCCAGAACTGCAGCTCTTGTGGGATGTTCCCGGTCTGCAGTGGTTAGACTAAAGCACCAAAAGTGGTCCAAGGAAGGAAAACCGGTGAACTGGCGACAGGGTCAGACCTGAGGCTCATTGATGCACATGGGGAGCGAAGGCTGGTCCGTGTTGTCCAATCCAATAGAAGAGTTCCTGGAGCTCAGATTGCTGAAAAAGTTAATGCTGGTTCTGATAGAAAGGTGTCAGAACACACAATGCATCGCAGTTTGTTGCGTATGGGGCCGCGTAGCCGCAGAACGGTCAGGGTGTCCGTGCTGTCATAATGTTATGGCTGATCGGTGTATTTACACACTCAGAGTTCGGACACTCAAATAGCGAACAGTAAATGTGCACTATACAGTAAATAGAGAGTGATTCTGGACACGGTCACGATCTTCCTCCGCAACTGAACTTACCCAGCTATCATGGACATGTAGATGTTCAAGTTTTAATTTAATTTTTTTCCCCTATAAGCACTTAAGTTTGGGGCAGCTGTGGCTCAGAGGTAGAAGCGTCCTTGAGCAAGATACTGAACCTCAAATTGCTCCCGAAGGCAGCGCCATCGGTGTGTGAATGAGAATTAGTTTTGATCCTGATGAGCAGGTTTGTACCTTGTATAGCATCGCTTTGAGTGATCAGAAGACTAGAAAGGTGCTATAAAATGCATGTCCATTTACCATAGAACTTCTAGTCCACACTGGCTTGAAAATTGAGTTTCAGCAACCGTTGACAAAACTGTTTTAAAACAGTAAAGTATTCAGAAAAGAAGAATTTCTAAAAAGGTAAATTTCTATGCCAACTGGGCAGACTCATTAATCATTATCTGCTGATGAAAGCCATTTGTAGATGATCAAAAGCTCCAGCAGAGCTTAAATACACCTTGAGGTGGGATTGTTTTGTCAACTCAACTGATTAGTGAATCAACGGGAAAATTAATTAACCACAGTTTTGATCATGTAGGTCGTTTATCAAGTAAAAACGTCAAATATTCTCTGGTTCCAGTTTGTCAAATGAGATGATTTACTGCTTTACTCGTTTTATATAATGTAAATATGAGTATCTTTGGGTTTTGAACTGCTGGTCAGACAAGTATAAGATGTCACCTTGGGCTCTGGGATATTTTTTAATCAACTCGACGATTAATAAAGATGACAATCAACAGATTAATTGATAATGAAAACATTTGTTAATTGCAGCTGTACGTCATTCAGTTAATAACAGGAGTCTAATATTAAAGCCACGAGTAGGGAAACCACCAAAGTGTCCTCTAAAGATGAGGTCATCCACTGTTTCTCATTCATTTGTCCTTTTTTATAATGAGACACAGAACACAATCAAGTCATAAACAGTGGAGGGATATCACGAGGGGAGAGGGATTTGTCTCTGAGTAATCAGCGTCATGGCGTATGGGTAAACTCATTTGGTCTCTAATCTCCTCCCCTTTGTGCTAATTTGTTTATCTATTTCCTCATGTGTGTGTGTGTGTGTGTGTGTCGTTGTATTTTGATTGTATTTCCCTTTGGTGGTGAGTGAATTACAACTGGCCTAATGTATCATTCACTGGCTGACTTTGAATGTTAATCAGAGTGTGCACGTTAACACACTGAAACACTCACACGCACGTACGATCACACAGATAATCCTGTGTGCAAAACATAAAACTTGAATTACTGTCTGCTGCTTGCATACAGTGTGACACATTTATGATGTGCCTCCATGTTTTACAATGTAAAAAAAACAAAAACAGCTGGAAGAACAGATCTGTGCGTTCACAATAAGATTCCACATAAAACGTAGGTTTGTATTAACTCTCTTTTAAATGCTTCCCTTATGCTCCAGTTAGCAGTCCTTCCTGACCCTACATAAAAATCAAAGCGTGTACATGTGAAAGAAGAATAAAAAAACAACAACCGCATCTCATTTCAGGGTTGAATATTTTAAAAGGAGTAGCGGTGATGGCATGAAAAGAGCCTTGGAAGATGTGGCTCTGTTAGAAGATCAAGCTATGAGTCTGTGAAGAGAGACGCGTTTCACTTTCACAGAAATTCCTCTTCTTTCCTTTTTGCTCCTCATTAACGGCCCAGAGGAGTAAAGGATCCCCTATACACAGCTGTTATACGGGCTTCACATGTTGAAATAATAAGCATATTGTTGGATCAAAGGGACAGTAGCACACTTTGTACGTTCATTTGTGACTACATGATGAATTTTTAAAGCAACTTCTGGTTGTTGTTAGTTACAAATTAGATGGCGCGTGTCATGTAGCATTAAGTAGCTTATACAAACTGCATCACTATCACAGCAAGAAAGCTTTTTTCTTTCTTTTAATATTTATTTATTGATCTTTTAAACAGAGCAAAAAAAAAAAAAAAGAACTTCCTCTTTCATGGATTTATTTGCCTTTCTTTTAGCATCTAAGACTTTATTTCTTTTTTATCTCTGTGGGTTATAGTTGGTCTGTTTTTACAGACTGGCCAACATATTAAATGTTTGTCTTGCCACCGGTGCTAAAAATGATTTAATTGTGTCACTGTTCAACCATCTCTACTTCATCTCTTCACAGCTATAAGGACATTAATGTACAGTGTTTATCAGCTATTTTAACTTCTCCTATGAAGACATATTTTATATGATTATAACTGTAATAAATGTATGTTGTCATTAGTGCCTCCACTTATGGGTACCCATAGGATGAGTTATAGTTTAGGGGGGACTTAAAGTGGCAGTAGGCAGTATAGTGTTCTGAGAGAAAACTAGGGTTCTGCTCCTCCTCATGGCTCTGTTTCAGGCTTTAAAGAATCTAGCCCGTGACGGGAGACTTTGACCAATCACAGGTCATTTCAGAGAGAGAGTGTTCCTATTGGCTGTGCTCCGGTCATGTGACCGGTACTTGGTGTTCCTTCAAGAGAATTCACAATGGCTGCCGGGTCACAAACTTTCTCATTTTACAGCTAAACTGTGCACTTCCACTCGGTTCGTTTGGAACCGAGTCGAGACCACCCCTTCAAGGAGGTCTCGGTTCGCTTATTTTGGTGCTGCACCTGAGTGCGATTGCTGTGTTCACACCTGCCCAAACGAACCGCACCAAAGAGGGTAAACGCTCCGAGGTTCGATTCAACTGAACTAAACAAGGCAGGTGTGAATACGCCCTAAAAAAAAGCCCAGTCTGTTATGACAGTGCACCTTTGCAAAGGTAGTTCTCAAGCTGCGGGTGATATATTCTAATGAGCCTGCATGTGGCATAGGAAGAGGAGCCAAATGGCATGTTGAATCATATGTTTTCTGATCTGGGCAGCCCATAAAAAAACTGACTGGGTTGTCTTATTTCACAGTGTTGTAGGTTGGTATAGTGTTTCATCCCCCCCCCCAAAAAAAACTGAATGACAGGAGTCGCTACTGGGAAACTAACAAAAATAAACTGCACACAGAAATAATAATAAAGGGGTCCCTTGGGTTCTAAAAGGAGACTGTGGGATTATAACTCCCCACTAAATCTACCAAAAACTATAGACCAACAACAAAAGGTATCGGACCCAAATGAAATGTAAGACTTAGTTAGTCACTGAGAGGGGACACAAAAGAGAAGTAGAGGCTGGCTAAAGATGTGCACACTCAAAAATCAAAACACACACAACACAAACCCAAAGAGCCAACTGAAGGTGTTGACCCTCTGCAGACACACAACCAACTGAGCAGGGTGCAGCCAACCTGCTGATATAGCCTCCCAGCCAGGCTGATTATCAACAGCACAGGTGCCACCTATGGTTCCTGATGAGCAAGAGAGGCTCAGAGAAACCTGCAGCCCAGATCTGTCATGGTCCCTCCGACAATAACAGTCGGCACTCCAGATACGTATGTGCAGAAACACTGAAAAAGGAGTTTTTCATGATACGTCCCATTTAAAGTAAAATGTTACAATTCATTGTTAGCTTTATTTTTTAGTTTTTTAGGTCACATGCTTTTATAGACTGGCCACCAATGACACAATTGTTCTCCCGTTGGATCTAATGTTGATTTGAATACTTATTCATACTCACTTATTTTTCTCAATAAATCTTAACACTTTAAGGAATCAGTTATCAACAGAAGGTTGTCAGTGACTCATATTCATACTCATTATTGGAGCTCATTTCTGGTCTCTCACTGCTTTTGTCACCTCTTTATCGCCTTTCTCTTTCTTTCTTCTTTCTTCTGTCATCTTTTCCCTTTTTTGGTTATTTCTCTTTCTCTTGCTTTCCTTCCCCATAATGCAATATATTCATTTAAAATAAAAAAAACCTTTGTTCATTGTGTCCGTTGCTCTCTCCTGGCCCTCGCTCCTCCACTCTCTTTTGTGTCTTTACTTTGTGTTCAAAGACAGAGGAAGAACAGAGGAGAATAAAGGTAATGGCTGTGAGTCACGGGGCAGGAGGAGGAAAGCTCCCTCGCGGCACTGAGCTACACCCATAGCCCTGAAGCCACCAGAGTGCATTGTGGGAAGGAGGTCAGTGGCAGCCTCACCCAAGGGAGGGAACCGTGAGTAGGCTTTTTTTACTCAGTTCCTCACAACAATACTGTATGCTGAATAACATAAAAACCCTAACCCTAACCCTAACCCTTACTAACATGTTAACTAAATGCATAGATGAGACACTACATAGCTGATGAAACCTATTACTGTAATATGTGTTTTAAAGGGGCATTTCACCGAGTTTGTATATGAAGTTCACTTTGTTTGTCATGAGGAGTACTACTCAGACTGTGAAAACAGTTGTATAATGTCTTCAGTGGCTCCGAGCTTTCAAAGATTTGAAAAACTAACCTGATGATGTCACAGTGACATCATCAGAGGCAACATTTTTTGTGCATTTTCCTACGAATGTCCAGCAACACGTGTCAATTACGGCCCGTTACATGCATACAGTCCTTTCAAAATAAACCTCCGTCTTCACAGGAAACAACTTGGATAGGTTTAGGCAACAAAACTACTTAGTTAGGTTTAGGAAGAGATTATGGTTTGGGTTAAAATAGCTCCAGAAATGGTGTAGCTTATGTACGGTAGTTATGTGACAAATAAATAGTTGACGTCAGGTTTCACACGGAGTACGACACCAGTCTCCTGGGTCAAAGTCGGGTATTTTTTTATCCTCCCATCCACCCCGGCCTCGTCCCTACACTGCGTTTGTCGCTCTTTATACTTACTGGTTCACAATTTAATTGTTTTCACGGGATATATAGGAATTACAGTGTATTACTTTTCGTAGGTACAGCTGCAAACGGTGTATGAGAACAGCCTGTCAGGGGTTATCTCGCCTTGAGTTTGAAACTTGACATTTTAAACAGGAAGCCGGCGTTACAAACGGTGGAGGTGTTGGGCTTGAAAGACGTGGGCATTTCAGAGGCAGAGGGGTTTTAATAAAAGACTCTCTCATGTTGCTTTATGGGACATATATGATCATAGAAATAGTGTCTATTTGATTAGTACAAAAGAAAATGGTGATTGTTTCTAGTTGTTATGGAGACAACACACGCCAATGGGACTGTCGAGTGTGTTGTTTCACTGCTAAGCTGGTAGCAGAGGTAGTCACAGAGCCGAACGTCTGTCAAGGCCAATTCATACTTTCTGTCTTGCTGTACTTATTTGTAAAAGTGACAGCCAGCATGGCGGGACTACACGCACACACACACTAGATGCCAACACTGTTGTTTTGTGTTGTTTTGACTTCCTGCAAGTGGGTTTATATGGGAGTTAATTTAGCCTGCTACAACGGTTGCAACACATAAAAATGGGCACCACTCTGACCATCCTGCTACCTTGATTTGAATGGTAATGTCCGTTCTACTCCTATTCTATTTCTATGTGTAGGATGCAGTGTTTTTGGAGCTTGACCCATACTAGGGACTCAAAATCTGGATATCTCTGGATGTCTGCCTCTTGTGAGTTCCCCAACATGATGGAAGAGTGATACTAAACTGCAGGAATACCCCTTTAAATATGTTCTCAAAAGATTTTATTATGAAGTAGAGATCGTAATAGAAAATATATAACCTTTTAGATAAAAATGTGTCTTGAAGTTTGATCCCTGCAGACCCTTTTCTGCTTCCTCCCACATAGAAATTCAATTGGGATCGCTTAACGCTGATACAGTTGACACAGACTTAGCAAACCTTGCTAACGTTTTCCAATTTTCCGATGTGTATTAAACCATTCGGCGAGTTGAGCTGTAGCTTTGCACTTACACACACACACACACGTTTGTGTGCCACTGCTTTACATACAGCTATATCTATTCTATGAATATCAGCGAGGCTCTTAGAAAAATGTTGCACTGACACATAAAATGAGCCCGCAGCCACGCTTGAATAGGATCCCTTTTAGATTTAAGGCACCTGGAGTGGGTCTAATGACCTAAGAGCTGTGCCTGACCCTGTATGCAAGACACCATTACTATGCTAATGCTTACACAGCAATTGTGGCGGTATTGTTCAGAGAGAATGCTCGTATGTGTGCATTGAGGAGAGAGAGAGGGTGGGTGAAGCTGCTGTATGTAATGAGCGTACATGTATACATGCACCATCTACAGTTTGTGCAATCAGATACTTCCGTGTCTGATACCTTTCAGGAGATAATGGAGCCCGCAGCGAATGAGTGAGTGGCAGCTCCACGGATTCATCAGCTCTTTCTTCGCTCCCAAGTTTCTCCGTGCCCTCCCCCAAGCCTCCTCTCCTCATTCTTGGCTTATGGTGATTGGCCGGGTGCAGGAGGGAATGTTATAGTGTATGAATAATTGAGGAGAGGGAGAAAAAAGAGAGAGGGGGAGAGATGTGTAAACTGACCCTTAGCTGTCCTCACCCGTATAGCCAGCCTTTGCCCATTGCAGGAATCCACATTCAGCTGCACACAACACAGGTATCAAGATAAATACGCCTTATTGGGAAGGGTTAAAGATAGCTAGAGCTGAATGGAGATGCTGTATTCAAGCTCTGAAACCTGGAGCTTTAGTTTAGTTTGTGTACATGCGTCGGTGTGCACGAACATGCACCTTCATTCAACCAAGGGTCAGTTTGAGGTTGCATTGCACTTACCCTTCTATTCCCACCAGACCACCACATTCTGCAGCTGTACATGTCCATGTGTGTGTGTGTGTGTGTTTGTAAGAGGAAGAAAGAGCATATGTGTGTGTGTGAGTGAGTGGGTGAGTCAGTGAATGAGTTTTATGCCCTCCTGGTTTCTTTTAAGGGTCCCCGAGAGCCACAAAGGAAGAAGAGATTGTTGCCATGCAGGCTTGACCCCATTCAGCTCCTGAAAGATGTGGAGTGGCTCCAGTGAGGGTCGGCGAAGTCAGTCAGACGTGTGTGTGTGTGTGTGTGTGTGTGTGTGTGTGTGTGTGTGTGTGAGCATGATGGGCACTGGAGATCCTTAAAGGCAAGTAAACACACTACACACACACACACACACAGAGACACGCTCTCCCTATACCTAGGTTGCCATGGTTTCTGGTGAATGTCGTTGGGCAAGTTGAAGCACATCTCTGGTAATTCCACCCTGCCTGGCAGCCATACTGTTGGTGTGTGTGTGTGCGTGTGTGTGTGTGTGTGCAGGAGGGTAAATATGCTGTGGCTTGCAACATGGGAGTGGATTCCAGATTTCACGTGAGCGAAAGACGAGCAGCAGCTTATCTATTTAGTGCTAATATGTGCTTCCACAGCAATATCAATTTTCTCTAGATGAGCACAAACCAAGTGTGGATGATCTATATCTAGAGAGAAGCGTCGGTACAATGAGTCACAAGAAGAGCTCCGTGTGATCGATTAGAGCAAACATTCCAGCTTCCTGCTTTGTGTGACTCAGTGTCGAGCTTTGAAAATGCTCTGTGTGTAATTAACATTACATAGCTACAGTGTTAATGATTATTGATTTGGTGTGGCAGTGAGGCTGCTGGTCACAAGACCCCTCCGCTGTGGTATTTCTTCATGACGTGTCATCGGTCCGTTCTCTTTGAATGGCCCCCGATGGCTCTTATTCAGAAAAAAAACAGCCACACCTGCTTAATACTGAGCCTTTTTCTCTGCAGCTCAGCACTTTGCAGTGATCTGATGATACAGTTCTTTGCTTCTTTTAAAGGATTGTACCATTTGTTTGCATGTTTTAGCCTCAACTCAGTGGCCAGAATATTTTTTTGCATTGTATGTTTCTGCAAACCACGGGATACGTTGAATGCTGAACTGAAAATATGTTTCATATCAGCTTCATATCACACTTGCAGAAATGTTCAATGACACGTGGTTGTGACGTTGTGAAACGATTTGTTAGGTTTAGGCAACAAAACTCCTTGGTTAAGATTAGAAAAAAAGATCATAACAATCATAACAATGTAATGTTATGTTACTATCTTGTGTTTTTCCACTTTATACACCTCACGTTTTTGCAAGAACCCTGAACGTCTTGAGTTGAAAAAAATTCAACTCAAAGTCCATGATCTGAACACAAAACAGCAACCCTGGAGGCAAATTAGTCGGGTAAGTTGTTTTCATTAATTTTAACTGTACTATTAACTTGTAGGTAGAGTACAGGTTTCTGTTTAGCTGTTAGCACTGATTTGATGGTTGCCTAGCAATAACAAAACTAAAAAACAAACGCAGCAACCTGCAAAAATACGCTCTGTCTGATCAGTGACTAACTGAATAAAAACCTTTCAGCACAAATGTAAAGTACATGATAGTAAGGTCGCTTAAACTACCAAAAACACCAGTGTAGTGCTTTAAGTCAAATGTATGCCTGCAAGCCGACACTCACAGATATATACACCGATATATTAAAGTGCTACATACACACACATCTATGCATAAAAGGCCGTGTCCTGCAGCTGGGAAGTGGCCTCTTGACTTTGACTGTTAAAACAATAAAAGGCAACTTCATTACGGTCTCACCTCCAGCGATTGGACAGTTACACCTTGGCAATAAGGCGACAGGCAATAAAATCATGAACTACCTCAAGGGGACAGATGAACACACACACAAGCACACAAATGGATTTAATAATCTTCACTCTGGGTCTTTACACACACACACACACACACACACACATACATGCACAATGGATTAAAGGTAAACTCAGCATTTTTAGTGTTTCCTCTACCAAAGCACATTTTCTTTTTGTATTTCTTCATGAGTGTGTTGAACCTCTTCCCCTCAAGACTAGACTCCACGACCCGAAACACTCTGACAGGGATTTGCTCCAGGCTTCCACCTCGGCCTTTTTTCTTCCTGTGTTTAACCGGGGTCAAGCTCCGACCGTGTCTGTGACTGACACTTTTAACAGCGACTGCGTACAAGCACGTCTCCAAACGTTGCTTTTATATATTATTTATGTCATTTCCTGGTGTGTTTCCTCCAGTTTCCTAATGTGTTTTCCTGTACGGGTATGCAGGCCGACAGGATGCACAGAGCAGAGGAGGGAGATGATTTCGCCTGTAATGGCTTTACTTGGCCCACCTCAGCACTTCTCTGTCTCCCTCGGTGGGGTCTCAGTGGCCCTGTCCCCTTCTTCGCTCTCCAATCCACAACACCCACCCTCCCCTTCTCTTAATCATAGTGACCCAGCCCACCTTGAGCCTCCGTGCTTTAGCATACTCAGCAGTACTGTGGTAATCAGTAATCAGCCTATGGGTCTAAGCCTCTCTTCACACCAACAGCCCGGGCTCCTCGGTCATCACATCCCAGTCAGACGGATGCGAGCTAAGCATCGCTGGGCCTGCTTATTGCTCACACAGGAAAAGGCTAATGTTCATTAATGGGGAAATAGCTGCTATGATGAACCATTGCAGAATTTCAAAGAACAACGCCCCAGTTCATTTGAATGACAGCGAGCTGGGTCGTCTAGACTTTTCTTACCCTGCAGATATATTAAGAGTACATGGCAATGTTTGCGGAGTGATGCATAAATGTACAGACACACAGTGAGACACATTTATGTTAACACACATTCAGCGAAATGACTAGAGTAATGATTAGAGTAAATACAGAACATGAAACTTGCATAAGTGCAGTGCAAACACACCTGTGCTTTTCAAATTTTTACTTCAATTTGAAACGTCTCTTGTTTGTTCATGAAAAAAAATGGCATTTTGGAGATGTTGAAATGACATATAACCTTATTTGAAAAGCTACGGCCTGGCACCTGCCACACCTGGCATTAGAATGCGTTTTGGGAGATCGGATTGCAATCGGATGGTGTCAGCCCGTTCTCATTCCCACGACGTCAAATACTGGTGTTTTGTCACAACTGTCTGCTTTTGTTACCACCGCACAAAGCACCCTATAGTGCCGGTATGCGACGCACTGAGCTTTCCACCCATCCCATACGCAGCAGTAACAGTAAATCAGTAGATCAGGTATGACTGGTAGCAGGGCAAACAGAAATGTTCTTCTCCTCCCCTCCTAATTATAGGAGCACTGATTTAGTGTTCGGATTGGGTTCACCTGTGGGTGAGGCAACTAGGCACAGGTGAGCTGGTGGCTGCTCTCAGAGCTCATTAGGGATGTAGGCAGACATGAAAAGACTTTCCAACACACCTGGCATTAAAATACATTTTAGGTGATCGAATTGCAATCGGATAATGCCAGCCCGTTCTCAATCCCAGGACGTCAAATACTGATGTTTCGTCACGGCTGTCGGCTTTCACAGCACAAAGCACACTATAGCGCTGGTATGCAACGCATCACGCTTTGCACTCATCTCATACGCAGCAACAGTAAACGCTCAGAGAAACTGCGCCAGTGTGGTGACGCAGTGTAAAGAGTGAAAGAGACACACTAAGGAGGGCGGGAGGGAAGAAACAGGGCTTTCATCCAGAAGACTGCTGTTCATGTCCCTTGCGTTACGTTTCGCTTTTACGTTACATTCAGCTGTTCATGTCCCGTGATCACAACGTTCAGTGTCATTTTCACTGTAAAAGCGTAGTCATTTTAAGCCCAGCCATGTTGTTTTTCCTAAACCTAACTATAGCAGTTTTTTGCCTAAACCTAAACAAGTGTTTTTGTTTAATTCACAACATTAAGCATGTTTTACTGCGACCGAAAAGTGACGCCAAAGGGGTCTGACAAAGCGTCAGTATATGATGAGTTGGGATGAGAAAGCGTTGCAGCTGCTAATAACAGGTGTAAATGCACCCAAAAGGCATTGAGGACGCATTGTGACCACATTGAACACAAGTGTAAATGCAGTTGTGTTTTCAATCCACATACAATTATGAGAGTCTTTAAGACTTTTAAATGCCACATTTCCTCAACTGATTGTTTGTTATTCCAATAAAACAACAATGATGCTTTAGCATCTTCACACCGATTTGCTGACTTTGCTTTCACCCTAATGGATTTCTTTTATAGTTGTACACACTCTTCGATTAGATAATGAGAACATGTTCCATGAAAATGCCTTCGCTGCTTTTGTTGATGTCGTAACAGTTTTGTTCCATCTTGATTAATTAAATCAAATACATCACAGTCTTGGTGTTTCAAGCGTTTGGCAACTCAAGATCACAAATCTTGTGACTGTGAGAGGAAAAAAAGTGTCAGTGTGTAATTTTCCTCTTGAAACATCAAACACCACACACACACACACACACACACACACACACACACACACACACACAAACACCAGGTTAAATTAAAGCTTTTTCCATAAGGGTTTGCACTACCAACCTCTGCAGCAGCTGCAATTACAGAGTATCTTGAGGAAAGGACCAGCCAGCAGACAGAGGGGGTGGGTGTCATTAGCGTTGCCACGGCAACCTCCATCCCCCCCCCAACCACCATACCACCCTACCACCACCACCTCTCCTCATTTTATGAATTTCCCCCACTAATCTAGCCCAGATACAGGGAAGCTGCAGCAAGTGATTTATTAACAAGCTGATGGAATTATTTCTGATCATCATTCATGGACATTAATTCTCCAAGTGCTCAAATGTGACACTGTACATGCATTAATTTGCTGTATAAATAGGCATTTACTGGTTGGGGCATTCGCCGGGGTCATCGTTATCATCTTACCTCGGTCCTCTTTCATTTAACGCACATGTGCAGGAGCGCAACATCTGCAGAGCTATCACACATTCAGTAATCTTGTCATCGTTGTTTCACTCAGGGCTGTGTTGCTGCTGTCTGTGTGGTACACGGCTGTTTGAAAGATGGAATGATCCCACTCCCATCATGCAAATATGACAGTCATGCAGCTCTTTGATATAACTATAAGCATGAATTGTTTTATTGTGCACAAAGGCGTATACGCTGCATTTGTTGGAGGGAAATGTGGTCATGTACAGGTCTAAACGGCAAGCGTGTTTGCAGGAAAAGTAGTTAATATGTTTTATCAAAATACGCCACAACTCTCCTCTCTACAGTAATTCATTGGGGATAGAAACACAATAAAGATGCCTTATTTCCACTGTGGTCCTCCAGCATACAACAAACATAAACAATAGCACCAGATAAACCAACACTATAAAGGCAGAATGACTCATCTCACATGCTCCGAGCTCTTTTCATGAGATTACTGACAAACCATCTCATCATGGTTGCTTTGAAGCGGCTCTCTCATGTGATCAACTTAATGATTCCTTTGTACTATAAAGAAATTAAACTTGAAACATGAAATATGTTCTACTGTGTAATCCTGAAAGAGAATCAGTCCACTATTGTTTATCTTTACTTATTGCAGCCTATAGCACTGTGCTGGAATTTATAATAATGATAATTCTGTTCACTCTGCTGTTACAGTATCCACTCCTATAATAATACAGACTCTACAGGGTGGATATTGTTTACATTATTTGCTTTATTTGCCCCTTTGATATGCAGGTCAGGCCTTTTCTATACAGTGTGAGGCTTTGTTCTCCCTGCTGTCATAATAAAACCTGATCGCTACAAGATCTGATGGCTGACTATGTGAAATTACATCCTTTTTTTTCCTGTATCCTCCCCTCTTTTTCCGCTGTCCCCTCTCACTTCATTCCCTTATTAATATCCTTCCTCGTATCTTACAATCTCTCCCTCTCATTCTGCCTCTTTCATAACCACCATCACCTCTCTCTCTCTCTTTTCCTCCCGCTCTTTCCTCTGTCTCTGGCATGTTCATTAGTCTGACAGGAGAGTGCTGTTAATCGCGGCGAGCGGAGGAGGGAGGTGAGCGAGCCCCCGGGTCCATAATGGGAACCAGCATGGTGCATATGGTACATAAACACATCAATGCTGCCACCCCAGACGCCCTGCAGAAAGGGAACGGAGAGGACCGTATGTGTGCACATCCTCGGCAAAACAGTCAT